>NW_008672573.1:5046-11489 GCF_000695815.1 Acanthisitta chloris | reverse complement strand
CCCCCCCCCCCTGCCTCTTTTTTTCCCCCCCCTGTTTTTTTTTTTTTCAATTTATCAGCAGATTGTGTGGAGCCGAGTGGCGCTCGCCTCACCCTGCTAAATAAAGCTTTGGTATTTCTGATAAAGCCATCAAATTCCTTATCACGCTGACACAAAGAGCATTTAAAGAGACACACACACTCTCCAGCACCCTCCACTTCCCAGTCCCAGGCGCCTCAGGGTAACCTTTCTGGGCTCGGATGAAAAGGGGGGCCCTGGGGGAGGTAGCTGTGTGGAGCTCTGCGTTTCCCAAGCGCTGAGCCCACGGTGAGAGGGGACCCAGCCTGTTTAACCTCTAGAGAGGGAGGCTGGCTTCTGTCAGGCTGTCCTGAATACTGGGACAGATTCGATAGCTCTGTGTAAATAATGCAGGCTGAGATGTGGCATCAATAGAAATGCCCTGCAACAACAAGAATATCGATAGCCGGAAAATCCTATGAGGAGGATGGCAAACCCAAGTGTCTGGAGGTGCTGTTAAACCAGGGGAAGAGAACCAACGATCTTGGGCTGTCATGAAGACGCAACTGGAGCTGCCATCGCCCCTTGGATGTGCTTCTCCTCATGATGGCCTTGGCAGGGTGTGAAAAGATAGGGCTGTGCCACAGCCTGGACTTTGGCACAGCCTTTTCCCTGCTCCACCAGCCTGAAAGCTGCCCCCGTGCCCCGGGCTCCGCGGAGCTGCTGGGAGCCCCTGCCTCCCTCCCCGCAAACACAGCCCCGAGACATCCTCTCTCCTCTTCGCCGCCGCAGCACGGGCTGTTGTTTAACCTTCAAATTTATTATTTTTAATTATTTTGATTTATAAAAGCGTGCGGCAGTTAAAACCACATTAAATAAACTCGGCGTTACGGCGCTTAACAAACACACATAACTTTGGACTTCTGAGGACTCCATAAAATAATCATCTGCCTGGAAGTGGCTGTGAGCCTGCCCCAGCGAGCTGCTGCCTGGCTGGGCTGCCTGCTGCCACACACCCACGGCCACACAGCTCCTCACCACTCCTGCCCAGCTCCCTGGCACGGCTCCACCGCTGCCTGAACCTCCTGCCACTCCTCCTCGCCCCACTCCTCTGCCCCTCCACCGTCCCCGGGCAGCTCGCCTTTCTGCCTTGGCTTTCTGCCCTTCTCCAAAAGGATATTTCAGTCTCTGACCTTCCCTTCCCCAAAGGTGTTTCGTCCCATCTTACACGCTGCTGAGATTTCAACAGAAGAGCTCGTAATGTTTTGATACCGTGAAAATCAAACAGCGTTAGGTCCCTCCTGCCGTAGCAGGTCTCAGATCCAGCCCCTCTCCTTGCTAAGCAAACAAACAAGCCTGAAGGAGATGATGAAGAAGAAACAAGGAAAGACAAGAAGGAGAAGAAGAATGAATAAAAAAGTGAGAACACCTGTCTGGTAAACTCCACCCAGGATCCCATTGGGAAAGGCTGTTTTAGGACCTAATCCAGTGTTAATGAGATCTCTGCTTCCATTGCCTCTGCACGAAACCTCTGAATGCTGAAGGTGTGGGCTCTGCCTCTCAGCCCCTCTCCCCACCTGCCAACAGATCCCAGAGACGTGGAGAACACACAGCATCCTCCTCCTACCCGTCCCTTGCTTCCAGAGGCAATAAAACCTGCCGATGCTTTTCAATCCCAATCACCTGCTGCGTCTCAGCCTGGCAGGGCCATCCCAAGGAGCTCAGTGGGTGGGCCTGAGACACAAGCACAAAGTTGAGGGAAGAGACTCTCACTCCCCTGTTTCATTGGCATCTGCAGTGAAACATGAGTGATTTATACAGGAAGTAGGTGAAGAGCAATTGTAATTGATTGGGAATCATTTCCTGCTGGTGTCTGGGTATGACTGATGGTGCTGGCCGACTGCTAAGGGACAGCAGGCAATGAAAAGAGACAATCTGTAGTTCCTGTCCACTGAGCTGAATGCACCACAAACCACCAAACATTCTTCTGCTAGAAACTCCTGCCCAGAGAGGCACGGCTGTCCCCAAACCAACCCTGAACCTCCTTCCCTTGGTGGCCACAATTTGACACTGAACCTTTCTGTGCTCTGGTTCTGCACAATGCTGGAGTTACCTGTCTCCACGAGAACTGCAAGGGAAAAATTCCCCTGTGCAATGCAAGTGCTAACGCACATCCTACACTTTCCTTCTTTTCTCTAGAACCTAATACATATATAGTACAGTGACATTTCACATCTCTACAGCAACTCACGCCTAAGCCCATGCTAACTCACGGATGATATTCCTGAATGCCTATCCCTCCTCATAAGGAAGAGCAGAACAAAACTCATAAACAAATCCTTTTGTTAAAAGTCACAAGCAAGTATCCCAAATGCCTGCTTCAAGGAGAATTTTACACTCCAACAGAAGCTACAGAAGCTCCATAAACCTCTCCAGGAAACTCACCAACAGACATGAAAGGCATTTAGAGGCTGCAGTGATGGTAGAGATTTACAAATGGGGAAACTTAGTCACTGAAGACTAACATGATTGACTGAGATAGCCCTGTCTGTCCTTGGCAGAGCTGAGAGGAGCTCCTGCCCTACACCTCCTGCTCCAAATACCAACTCATCCTGCCTTGAACTGGAGCAATGTGGACAGAAAATTCTGCCACAGTTTAAGCTTAGGAAAAGAATTTTTAGGCTGACAGGTGTTGGGCTTTTGTCGGTATTTTTTCTGCACTTGTACTGAGCTTTATTAAACATCTGCATTTGTACTGAGCTACTGGAGAGAACTGGATGTGGGGCAGATGGGGAGGACACCGTGCCGAACTCCTTGCCCACAGTTTGTATTTTTGTTCCCCTGGGAAGGCTTCTGAGAAAGTGCTGGGAGCTGAGACAAGGGACCCAGACGTGCTAAATATAAAGGCTGGAAGGACTGAAGAGGGTTTGTGGGTTGTTGTTCATGGGGAGGGGTGGAGGTAAAGGAGGGGGCTGGGTCACAAACTGCCTGCAGTCACAGTAGCCTGTCAATAAATTTTGCATTCACTTTACTTTCCGACAGGGATTCATTCCCTAATATGGGGCTGGCAGCTTTCTGGGTTATTTCGAGTGTGTGTGATAAAGTTCCCTGGATACTGATGGCTTCCTAGGATCAGGATTCTGAAAAAAACCCAGCAACATGCCTTGATGTGTGGGGTGAAGAGAGGAACCATGGCTAATTACAGGCTTTTCTGCGAAATGAGCCAGGACAGGGGTGTGAAACACAGTCCCTCTGCCTAGGACACAGCTCTCTGGAGCCAGGAGCCAAATCTTTCTGCTAAACAGAGTGCCCTGAAGATTTTATCATTGCCAAAGCCTTTCCTGCAGAGTCCAAGCACAGAGGAAAGGCAACCTTACACTCTCCTTTGTGACTGCTCCATTACTCCTGACCCCTCGTGCTCCAGGTGAATCCTGAGGATGAGACAGCCCCTGGCCCGAGGCGGTTGGGCTAAAACATGAGAGGCAGGCAAAGGGAAATCAAGGCTGAGAGAGATGATTTCATCTCTTGATGACTTGTTTAAGGTTACATGGGTCATGGCAGAGCCAAGAAAAGAAGCAGGGTCCCCAAACCAGCACTCACATGCTCTGGGTTGCCCTGCCTTCCCCACCTTCTGGCAGACATTTCCGAGGCCCAGAGAGACCTGCTCCCTTGCACTCTGATAAGGCAAAATTTCTCTCATCTATTCCCAGCTGATTTCCTTAGACCTACCCCACCAGCCCCCACACTCCATTACCAACAGCTCTGGAGTACTTGTCTAACCAGAGCCTCTGCTTTGCCCTTACTCTCTCAGCTTCAAGACTGAGTTGCGTTTGGCACATGGGAAAATTCCCCCAAGAAAATGTGGCCCCAGAGAGGTCTGCTCGTGCCAGGCTGTCCCATGGTGAGCTCCATGCTCTGCCCAAAAGGCAGGTGGGCTTTCTGAACCAAATCCCCTGTTTTCCAAAGCTCAGGAATGGGAAGTCCTCAAAACTGGCCCCAGCAGATGTCCTCAGGGGTCCTTCTGACTTGGATTAGCTTTTAAAAGAAGGATCAAGCAAAGTGTGCCACAGATGATGTGCCACGATTGCAAATGTATCTGGCCCTTGCCACCTTCTCCCTGACCCAACCCCAGGCAGCATTCCTGTGGGGAGTTGAAGCTGTGCCACCCAAGGCACTGCTCATGAATGGCAGGGAGCCCTCCACGGGCTCCTCTCCAAGTGTCCCTGGGGCCAGAGGCCACTCTGTGCTGTGCCTGGAGAGGCTGCCAGCTCCTGTCACCCACAGCACTGCGCAGGGAATCCCAAGCTTGTGTTCCTCTGCAATGCTCAGCTGAGACTCCTGAGGGCAGCTCTGAAGAGAAAGGGACTGGCAACCTGCAAAACCAAAGCTGTTGGCACACCTGCTGGCTTGGAGCAGCTTGTCTTTGGGGACACCTCATGAAATGAGCTCGGAGAGGGTCTCGGTTCACATCAGCAGAGCAGCAGGCGAGGGCAGGACCAAGCTCAAGGGAGTGAGACCTCCATGTGAGCAGGTGCTACTCAAGCCACCCATGGGACAAAGGCACTCACCAATGCTACATGTGAGCAGGTGCTACTCAAGCCACCTGTGGGACAAAGGCACTCACCAACACTGTGGTAACTGGCAAAGGAGAACCCAGTCCCTCAGTCCACGTCTGCATTGGTTCCAAGTGAATACATTTCACCTGGAATTTGCAGCAGGCAAGGAGTGTGCTCGCGGTCCCACACCACAGCACAGCTAACAAGCAGCAACTTGCTAATCTGCCATAACATGATCATTTACCTTCATGTGAATGTACCCTTGGATCCCATTGCAGTGTTAACCTCAGTGTCCTGGCCAAAATCCATCTCAAGCCACTGCATGCTGCCTACAGAAATTCCCCACTCGGTTTCCAAAGCAGAGGGTCAGGTTCCTTTACATCTTGCCCTGGGCTGTGGGCAGTGCTGCTGCCAACACAAAGGGAAAAACTACCCAAGTTTGGGGAAGGGGCAGAAATCCTGGAGTTAAAAACGGAACCTCCTATTGACCGCATACAGCTCCACCGATCTGGACCGGGGAAAATTTCATCCCTGCCTCAAATCAGAGGAGACCATGGAAAGAGAGAAGGAGATGATCACAGCTGTGGGGATAACACCCATCCCAGTCCTCCAGCAGCTCCCTCACCCGAGCTGGAGGCAAGGGGAGCAGGACCTGAGCACAAGGATCTCCTTCCCTGGCCAAACTGCCCAACCAGCCCTGCTGCCTGGGCACTCAGGGTGTACCCCCAGGCACACAGTGCATCCCCTGTACCCACTGCTTGCTACAGGCACTGAGGCCACCCATGGCACGTGGATCCTGCAGCCCTGCAATCTGAGAGGCCTGACACTGGCACAGCCAGAAAGGGACAGACCACCAGGATGGCCAAGGTGCTCTCCTGAAAGAGAGATGGCAAGGAGGGCCCTGTAACAACTCAACTCTGCAGATGGACAGAGTGGACATGGGAAGACATTGTGGAAGTGCATTTGTGGCTACCAGCATCCCTGTGGCCCCAAGAACAAAGCTATGGAGAGAATGATGCAGTGCTCTACGAGCTGCTCCTAGCTCTGTCATTTATTTATTTATATTATTATTTTTGCTTTGGGCATCAGCCAGTTCTGGGCCACAAGGGGTTAACCACAAAAGCTGCTTTCTCTGCCTTCGCTCTACCTCAATTTCCACTGCTCCCATCACCTTCCTCCCCCACCCCCTGATCTTATGAAAAAACCCCATCAAAATAACTATTTTATGTCTCCAAATATGCAGATCATTTTCTTTAATGAAAGATGCTTGACGTCTCCGATCCAATTAATATGCAAATGCAGGCGAGGATTTATTTGTGACATTCTGTCTGGGTGAGAGAAAACAAAAAAGGCCTGTTAACCAAAACACTAATTGCTGTGACTGATTGTCACATATCATCATTTTCATAGGATCTCCTCCATCCCTGGCTTGCAGGGAGCTGTGAACCAGGACTCGGAGACTAGCAGACACCAAGGAGAAACAGGGCAACCAGCTACCTGCCTGGCACGCTCGGATGAGCCGGGGCCTCCTTCCCTCCTTCCCTCCTCCAAGCCCCTCCAGCTTCCATCCCTCCCCAGCCCAACTGGCAGAGACACTCCAAAGCAGCTTTTCATGACCCTTTTTGTGCTTTCTGGGCAAGATGTTCTGTTATCCCCCAAAAGCTTCAAGAGTTACTAGTGTCAGTCTTCTCGTGTTCACTTTGCATGAACACGAATGGTGCTTGGGAAGTATCACACTGTCTTGCCCTTTCAAGGAGAGGTGTCCACAGAAGATGCACTTAACTGGGATCTCACCACCACTGCCCAGCTCAGCATTCCTGGATCATATTTGCCACTCCCTTAACTCATTCAAACTCAGCAGTTCAACTAGGAAGTGGTTTTGGTCCAAAG
>NW_008672573.1:3672-5033 GCF_000695815.1 Acanthisitta chloris | reverse complement strand
AAGAGCACACCCAAACTTTCCCATGTGCCCTTAGATATTGGACTGGACAAATTACCTATCCCAGTCTTAGCCACACAAAGTGCACTACTTTACAGCAGGCACCATCTCTTTATCCACCAGAGCATAAGGCACAGAGTACTGCAAGAAGGAGAGGGTGGGAAAAGACACAAGTCACCAAGGCTATGTCCACACTGCAGCTTTCTTGGGGGCCTCAGGCTGAGCAACCTTGGCAGCTCTACTAGGGCTGCAAAACCTTCCAGAAACCTGAATGGAGCCTTGAGCAATCAGCCTGTACCAAAGCCTGTGCAGCCCACACCGTGGTCAGATGGTTTAAGGGCAGTGCTGAGCACACCCACGTGAGCTGTGAGACCTTAGACTTGGTCAAAACCCACAGGAGAGGCAGGAGGCTGCCAAGCTGTGCTGCTCACCCGACACTGCACAGGCTGTGCTGTCCCTGGGGGCAGATGTGCACATCCCACTCCCTTTGGTGAGCAGAAGACCCAAAGATTCACATACTTTAGAGTTACCAGAGGTGACACACCCCACAGGCAGCAGAGTTTAAAAGCAGAGGTTCCCAGCTGCTGCGTGTTTGGTATTTGCCCTGGAAAATCACCTGATGGAGAGCTGACTTCTGTGGATGGTCCCTCCTCCTTCCCCCAGCTCCCCACTTGCTTTCAAACAACTGAGAAGACACGAGTTGGCTAAACTGCCCAGCACTAGGGTCAATTCTGCTAGCATTGAAGTGGCTAGTCAAACTTCTGGGACTTCAAGGAGATCAGGTTTAGGCAAACACAAAGCACATACAAATCCTACTGAGAGTATTTTCCTGCCATTACCTCCCACGTAAGCAATTGCTGGAATTGCCACAGGGAGATTCTGTGATTATGTACAGAAAGGGCATCAATCAGGCCAACTCTCTATTCAGCTGCCTCCCATCCATTGAAAGAAGTCTGGGAACGTTTGATCTAGAAGTTAGAGCACAGGATTGAGAGGCGGGTGCTCAAGCACCACTCCCTGCTCTGCCAAAGGCTCATGAACACCTGTAAATTATTCATTTAACTTTTCCTGTGACTTGATTTCCCCTTTGCTTGAAGAGGGCAATAATGCTCCTTCTCCTTGCATAAAGTCTGAACTTTTGTTGATCTTCTCAAGAAGATCAAGGGCACTAGACATGAATTAAATGACATCATGGCTGTCAGTGTGTGCTCATGTTCCACTACACCACCTTCCAACACAGGATCCTTGAATTTTCTCTAAACCTCCATGAACTCAGCCAATCAGCCCCCACAAAGGGGTGCTATCATCCTCACACTCATGGGTGGGAGAAAGCTGAAAGGGCTGGGGAGTAACAGAAGCTTGTC
>NW_008672573.1:2653-3642 GCF_000695815.1 Acanthisitta chloris | reverse complement strand
TCCTGTGTTGGGAGGTCTTCCTGTACCCCTCCAAGTCCAGCACCCCCTACAAAAAACAAGCACAAATTCACACCACCACCTCTATCTGAATGAGCAGTGAGTAGAAGCATTTAATTCAACTTTCAGGGTCTTAGGACTGCTGTGCACCAAGAAAGATGGCAGATTCTTGACACCATTGAATCTGAAATGAAATCTGGGGCTTAATGAAGTCACCATGAGGTCTGCCATCCACTTCAACAGAGACATACTTTGTGTGGATAAGGCAGGATGTAGCTTTAAAGAGTTTTAGCTTATTAGTGTGAATCTGAGAGGTTCTCCTGGGGTTTAGCTTGACCAGCTAATACATATCAAAATTAATTTTTACCTTTTCTACACAAGACTTTTCATAAGGGTTAGCAAACAACAGCTCTACACAAATCCTTTTCTTTCTTCCTTGCAAGGAGAAGACCCAGGAGATGAACTCTGCAGAGACTAGAGAAACAATTTCTGTTTTAAAGCATACATGCTTTGACATCTGGTTTAAAACCAGCTCAGGCCAAAAGGGACTGCAAGTTACTACTCTGATGGCTGCCCAGTGGTCTGTATAAAACACAGCGTCGTATGCCACATCTGTACCCACATCTACCCCCTTAAACAGGTCAGAGCAGCTGTGTAAGGTGTGTGAAGTAATCTTAGAGAAAATACAAATCTGTGATGGTACTGATAAAAAATTCCCAGCACAGGCAAGAATATGAGATGGACAGAGCCAGGTATTCAGGCCTGAAGCAGGAAAACCTACAGATGTAGATGAAGCGTAACATGCTCGAAGACTTCCTGCACCTCCAGATTCCTTGCTGGAGCAGAACTGGGGACATCGCCCTCAAAAGTGCTTGTCTCCCTAAGTATAATTCAATGACACATTTCCTGATAAAGCTGACTTCCAGGGGATCTGGCTCACAGACAGTCGAGGCAACAGAGTCAGCTCTGGGCTGAGCACCCTTGCGATGCAG
>NW_008672573.1:0-2639 GCF_000695815.1 Acanthisitta chloris | reverse complement strand
GCTCTTCCTTTCAGCAGCTCTGGATTGCTCCCAAATGGGATGTCTGCTGCACCCCGCCACCCAGCTCTGGGATAAGGCAGCACTCAGCTGGAAGAGGAAAGGGCCCCTGAAGAGATGCCTGAGGGATTTGGTGGGCTGGGAACCCGGAAACCGTCTGGGATGTGGGTGGAGAGATCAGTGCGAAATAGCAGAGCTGTGACACACACACTTTCCATTCATCAAACTCCAGGGAGAGAAAAAAGCCATTATTTTCCCTGCACACATGGGGGAACTGAGGCACAGAGACCACCTGGGGACTCCACTCCAGCAGCCACACCAGGCCCAGCTCCACGGTATGGCAGAGTTGGTACACCCAACACATCCCTCCTCACAACTCTCCTCCAAGTCTGTTATCTCAACCACACAGGCAGGGAACTGAGGCACAAATGGGGCGAGAGATTTGCTTTAGATCAACACAAAACTTGGCACGGTAGAGGGCTGAGACAAATCTTAGATCTCCTGAGCCCCAAGATAATGCCTTAACAGCCTCTGTTCATCAGGAAAGACTCCCAGTTCCGTGATTCAACTAGTTCATTATCCCACCCCAAGAGTTTAAGGAAGATCTCAGTTCTGGCTTTTCTAATCACTAAAAGGAATGATTAGACTAGTTTCAGACCAGTTCTGAAAGCTGTCAATGATCTGATCCTGCTATGGGCAGGAGCTATGCTCAGCAGGCTGATGGCAATGTTGGATAAATCCCACAGGGATATCTCCAACCATCGATCTGCAACGTGGACAGCATTCCTGTGATCTCACTTGCAGATGGAAGAAGAATAAGCGAAGGGGATCGTGGCAGTCCCTTTTCAGCAAGAGGAAAGACCACTCCTGAGAGGGACAGAGCTGCACAAATGCCCTTGGCCAGTGGATCTGGAAGAGCAGCAGGAAAGCCCATCACAGCAGTTGTGCCCAGGTCCCCACCCCTGTTTTACCTCCTCTGGGCTGACAGCCTCCCTTGCCATAGCATCTGAATGTCTGACAGCTTCAGCACACCCCCTCTCACAAGGCATGGTGCTCTTCCCAACACAGGGAAGTGATGGACAGAGAGGCAACGTCATTGTCTCCAGAGCCCAGGGAGCAGTGGCACATCTGCCACTCCAGCTAATGACAGACACGATCACAGACAGTACAGAAACTGTCAGGACCAGGCCCTTCTAGACAGTACAGAAACTGTCAGGACCAGGTCCTTCCCTCTTGTGCCGTGGAGGTGGTCAATCAGCCTGAGGACTTCCCAAAAGCATCATCCTGTGATCACTGACACTCCTCATCCCAAACCAGGAGGTCCCTGAAGCCCATCCATAGGGCCCTCATCACCCCTGCTACCAGCAAAGGTGGTGGGAAGGGCAGCATCACAGGAGGGGGCAAGAGACACAGCAGCAGTGGCATGGGAGAAGAGACAAGCAAGGGCTGGTAAACAACCCCCTCCCGTCCCCAATCCCAGTACTTTGAAGATCCGTGTGTTTTGAATTTAATTTTGATTTTCTCGACTTCAGCAGATTAAAGTTGAAATAACCTACAAATTACTTAATGTGTTGTAAATCTTCTGAAATTAAGGCCTAATGGGTAACACATGTCGGCAGGCAGGAGACACAGAGGGGAAGCTGGGTTTCTCACCAGCACGAGGAATGCTGTGGGGATGGGAGCCAAAGGAGAGGGGGCAGGGGATGTGGAGCTGCAGCCCTTCCCCATCAGCCTCCTGCTGCCCACCTTGCCTTTATGTCAGAGCTAAGAAGCCATCCCAGGGCCATCCACCCCTCCTGGCCAAGGGGACACTGGCTGTGGGGCTGTGTTGGGAGGCTGCCAAAGGCAGTGGGTGGCACGGCACTGGTGGGCTAGCAAGGGGCACAGATGTCCAACAAAACCCACTTTAACACCTTATTTCCCACCTTCCCTCACTGCTCACCCCTTCAGTGTCCCCTACACAGCTCGCAGAGCCTTGCTCCCAAACAAGATGCCCTTTCACACCAGCATCCACCCGTGGGGACCTTGGGAACAGCTCCACCACCTTCCACACGGGATGCCTTGGCACGGGGAGGCCGCGAGGGTCTCTGCAGAGCCAAGAGCTCCTCAGGCCCTGCCCTCCCCATGCACCTGTCTCACCGGTCCCTGTGCCCCAGCTCCTCTCCCACACAAGCCGCCAGCTCTCCCGCTGCTCCTGCCTGCATGGGTTCCCCCTCCCCTCCCTCCTCTTCAGCAGATTTCTCTCAAGTGCGCTGCCATATGGTTCCAGTTAAGCCCCATATTTTTTCTTGTCGATTGAAAAGACACACTTTCCTCTGTGCCAGACAGTTTACAGATTGCTCCGTTGGCTCAATTTCTTATTGGATTTCTCAAAAAAACTGACATTTTAAATTAATTTACAGCCACAACAAAAAGAGTTCAGAATTTTAATGGTGTTGTAAGTAATTTTTAGGTAATCCGCTCCAGATTTTGATATTAACCTTTGAATCGGAGTTCAGGCAGCTACTATGTTACAGCACTTTGGGTTTTGGGGAGGGGGCGGTGGGGTGCAGGGGGGAGATAATTTACTTGTGGCAGCCTGTGAGCCGGAGGCTTGGGAAAGCACATGGCAGGCTGTGCTCGGGGAGGCAGCCCCGGCGTGG
>NW_008672572.1:0-818 GCF_000695815.1 Acanthisitta chloris | reverse complement strand
TTCTGCAGACCAGTGAAACTTACTTCCATCTGCTGTTCTTCATAAATCTCATTCCCTATAGCCCTCATTTGCTTCATTGCTCTTGTTTGGGTGTGCTTCAATACCTCCATGCCTTTCTGGTCCCCAAAAGGGAAAAATAAATTCAAGGTGCAGCCCCAATGCTGCTGAGTACAAAGGGATGATCACTTCTCTGTTCCTGCTAGCCATATAATTTCTGATACACAACATGAAGCTGTTGGCCTTCTTGGCCACCTGGGCACACTGTCAGCTCCTATTTAGCTATCTGTTGACCAGCATCCCCAGGTCCTTAACTGCTGGGCACTTTTCAACCATGTCTATAAGGTTGCATGGGATTCTTGTGACCCAAGTTCATGATCTGGCATTTGCCTTGTTGCACCTCATACCATTGGCATTGACTCATTGATCTGATCTGTCCAAATCCCTCTGTAGAGCCTTTCTATTCTCAAGCAGATGAACACTCTGCCCAACATGGTGTCATCTGCAAATCTACGGAGCATTCACTTGATCCCCACTTTCAGATCACTAATAAACATATTAAGCAGAACTGGACCCAGAACTGAGCCCTAGGGAACACTACTAGACTCTCCATTATTCCCCAACACTCTCTGGGCCCAGCCACCCAGACAGTTTTTACTCAGCAAAGAGCACACCTGTCCAAAGCATGATCATCCAGTTTCTTTGAGAGAATATTGTGGGAAATGTTGCAAAAGGCTTTGGACTCTTGGTGGGCAACATCCACAGAATTTCCCCCATCCATTAAGCTGGTCATCTTGTCATAGAAGGAGATCATGTTGGTC
>NW_008672571.1:0-210 GCF_000695815.1 Acanthisitta chloris | reverse complement strand
TCCGATCTGCAAGGACCCTACACCCCTGCATTGCCCCTGCACCCCTGCAAGGACCTTGCACCCTCAAAGGGACACTGAACCCCTACAAGGACCCTGTATTACCACTATACACCCTCTGCATGGACCTTGCATGAAGCCTACACCCCTGCAAGGACCTGGCACCCCTTCACAGCCCCTGCACCCCTTCATCAACCCTGCCCAGCCCCTGCT
>NW_008672570.1:0-465 GCF_000695815.1 Acanthisitta chloris | reverse complement strand
AGGTAGAGCTAACATCTGTTTTCAGAAAATTTAAAAAAAAAAGATCAATGGTAACCTCCTATTTCTTGCACAAAACAATTTGATTTGAATGCCAACCCTTTAGGCAGAAAAGAGTTCTTTGTAGCATATTCTTCTAAAAGCTTCTGCTTATTGGCAGAGTAGAAAGAGGTATTCTTGTATGATACTACAGAAAAAAAATTTGGCATTACTTGTAAAGAGTAATTATTTAAACATATGTCTGAAAACATGGCATTGAAGTCTGAAGATATTTCTGTGAAGTTCCAAGAAATGAGAAAAAAAGTCTTTCTCTGAACAAAAATGAACCTTGTCTGGTCCTTTATCAAAGTGAAAAGAGAATCTTAAAAGTTGAAAAGTTGCATTCTGTATTTTTAAAATCACCTTTCAATAGCAGTGTGGCTTTCCTCAATATGGCAGGAATCAATTCAAGATTCATTCAGCCATAAC
>NW_008672569.1:0-399 GCF_000695815.1 Acanthisitta chloris | reverse complement strand
GCAATGACACAGAGACAAGAGGTTAAGTCTAACACCACTGCATTGCTCTGTGTATTTCTAGTCTGCTAGAAAGAACGATGCTAAGAGTCTCCAGCCACTATAGCTGAGTGTCTGAATAAGGGAAGGCTTATGTAGGCTGTTTCATAGGAGAGGAAACATCCTTTGCTCTTCAAGTCATGTGCTCATCTCCTGTACCTTGGTACCTTCTGAAACTGGGAGAAAGGCTGCCTCTGTGTGGCACAACTGAGCAAACCTCAGCGCTGAGAGTAGGCTGGACCAGCTAGTGTCAGGATCTTGGTTATTTTCACTGCCACATAGGGAGTTTTAGTTCCAAGTATATCTTAGACACAGAGCACTGTGAAGAGAGATTACCTTCTCCTTAACTTTAGGAGGATTTTT
>NW_008672568.1:1395-5616 GCF_000695815.1 Acanthisitta chloris | reverse complement strand
ACAGCACCCGGTCCGTACTGGGGCCAGGCGGGGAGCCGTTCCCGTTAATACCCAGGTCGTTTTGTTCCCCTCCGGTTAAACGGGGCTGCCGCTCCGGGGCTGTTTGAGTCTCTGTCCCTCTCTTTTGTTTCACTCCATCTCTCTCTCTCTCCTGCTTTCATGTACAAAACATACAGGTCTGGGTTTTTTTGTCACTCTAACCGCATCCGGACTCTATTAAAGTTCCTGGCGCTGGATAAACAATGCAACTGTCGCGTGCAGCAGTCTGAAAATAATTGGATTAGCTCAAACATATCAGCTAAATAGAGACAGTCCCTGCTCAGACAGACAGAGTAAATGTCACCCTGGAAAAACCCTGAAAACTGATCTCATTCATGCCAGGCAACCCTGCAGCAGCCTCCTCGGAAAAAAAAAAAAATAGAGAGAAAAAAAGAAAAATAAAAGAGAAAAAAAAAGAGTTTTGACTAATCGCCCTTTCCTCTGCGCACACACACAAACACACACCCCTCGGCTCACACATTCTCTTCGGTGCACACAAACATGTGAACCAGGAGTGTTCAGCCGTCGGGAGCGCAGCCCCCCGCACCCCACTCCGCGGGGTGTCACAGCCCTTGGACCCTCCAGCTCCCGCTGAGAAAGGAGACAGGGGGAACACTCGTGCTAATAACCTAGTCTTTCACTGGGAATGGTCAAAATCCCTGGCACGGAGCTGGCTGGGGCTGGGGGCTGCGTGGGCAAACTCTGCGCAGCGCTCCGGGGAACTGCCCGCAGCCCCGGGCGCCGCATGGGAAGAGGCCCTGGGAAGAGCGAGGCGTAGGGCGGGCAGGGGAAGTTGGCCGGGATTTAGCAGCATTATTAAAATACAGAGAGATCACTAATGCTGCGGTTCCCTCGGTTTCGCTTCCTCCCCGGGCGCCGCAGCTGAGCGCCCCGTGGGTCGGGTCGCCCCCGGGACAGGAGCCCTGCGGCACCGGGTGGGTGGTTTGGGCTCCTGGGCCGAGTTCTACCTCCAACACGCGTTGTACAAGGGGGAATTTGGTTATAAACCCAGCAGAGCAACCTGTGGAGTAGGTAAAGTGTGGTGTACGTCCCCCACGAGGGTTTCAGCCCCCGCTGCGCATCCCTCGGATGCTCTTGTGCATCTCTGCGTACAGAGCAGAGCGAGGGGCACGGGCACATCCCCTTGCCCCGGCCACTTTCCCCCATAGCTTCCTCTCCCGAGCAACGGGGATGAAGAAGCCAAAAGCCCTACCTGTGCTTGACCGTGCTTTCGGTCGCGATTTACACCCGAACCCGGTTGGTGATCCTCCTAAGAGGCTACTGGGGGGAAAAAGTCCAGAGCCATATTCTGGGACATACGGTGGGTAGGTAGTGATGGGGTGATGAGCAGAGGAGGTGGCTCCTCCTAAAGAGCCCATGCTGCTCCGAGAGTGAGAGGACTCCAGCTTCATGGTATCTGCCAGGGACACCTGGTATTTGATGCATTCCTTCTCGTCCTGCCGGGTGGAGCCGGTGGAGCCGGGGGTGGAGATGGACGGATCCGGGGACACATCTTTAGGAGGGGTCGGCGGGAACGTGAAAAGGTGCGGGCTGGAGTGGCCGGCGGATAAAGTGGAAGAGGAGGCGGGTGGGTAGACGGAAAGGGGTCCCGGTGAGCTGTGATGGATGGAGGTCTTGGAGAAGGGGCTGAGGTTCCAAGGGGAAGCGCTGTGGTGGCTGCTCAGCGCCTTGCTCCCATCCAGCCAGGGCAGCGAGCCGTGCAGCAGCGGGGGGCGGCACACCTGGCTCCCTGCTCGGAGAAAACACAGACACACGTCGGTCACATCCCTCTGCCACCCTGGCAAAGCCCCCCGTGGGGGTCCCGGGACGTGGTGCCCTTCCCCCCCCTAAAGAGTTCAGCATGCGAGAAGAGCAAGCAAAATTACATCTGATGTGAACGCTCGCTCCTCTTTCAAAATTAAAATTTAAAAGCTAGAAAGAGCCCGAAGTGGGCAGCCCAGGTCCTGCTCCGGAAGGAGTCTCCGGGTCGGGACCCCTCGAGCAGAGGTGCCAGCGCTGTGACACGGGATTTGGCTTCAGTCTCTTCCTTTTCCAGGCAATCCCATGAAGACTTTGAAGCAAAGACCCTGCGTGAAATTGCCAAGCCCCGACTGCAGAAATCATATTTTTTATTAGCTGGAAAACGATTTCCCGACTGCAGCCGGAGGCTATAAAACCTGGGAGTTTTCTGGCCAAACGAAGAAGACCAGAAGATTGCCACAGACATGATAATAACCTTTCCAATGGGACTGACAAACTTTGCAAACCGCTCGGTTTGTCTTTTCTTCTTCCATGAGGCTGCACAGAAATGTTAGATGCCTTTTTTTGCGGCGATAAGGCACACGCAGAGAGTACCAACTGCCTTAAAAGAAACTCTCCATCCCCTTCTTGTGACATGAGACGTTTCGCTTGTCTTTTAAAGTACAGACCTAGACTTTGTATCTATTAAAAAATCCACTAGATTTACACTGTCAAATCTTTTTTTCCTTGGTTATAAATGTTCTTAAGGGATGGTACCTAATATTTTAAATTAATTTCGGCCCTTGCTAAACAAATAGAAAACAATATATCCAAAGAATCACATCTACCTAAATCCCCAGCAACTTGAACAAATGGCTCTAAGCTGGAAAACACAGTTATTCAACTGGAAGAGAGCAAGTTTGTGCCTGCTGATAAAGCCCTGGAAACTCTCTGACATCTAGAGCGCCTTAACCTCTGTAGGTATTGTATAGAGACTCTAAATATACAGAAGGAGAGATGCAAACACAGATTTATAGAGGCACAGATAGTTAAAGAACTAGTGCAGTGTACACACTTCTGTTTGCATGGGAGCTCGTGTATGTCTAGAAAAGCTCCAAACTGGTTTTCACCATACCAGACATTTGTGAACAATACTGAAAGTAGCTGCTCGAAAGGAAGGGAAGGTGGGTTATACGAATAGAAAGGGTCAAGATTCATTATCTTCTCCAGGAAGTAGCATAGTAAATAATATTCAGGCTAGATCAGAGAGACCGCATTTCCACTTTCTGCTGATATATTGGGAAAAAAAGAAATGAAAGGAAAGAAAAGAAAGAAAGGACAAAGGCTGCTGATCCTTAGAAATAATTGTTTTAAAGGGACTAATAGCAGAACAATGCAGTTACTGAGCGGAGCCTAATGCAGACTCGCACTCAACAAGTAGCTGAGGGCTGGGAGCTGCCCCTGAACCCGCTCGGCTCCATCTCCACTCGCTCAGCCCACTTTCTTCTCCTTGATTTTGGGGTGATTTCCACTGCAAATCACGGGTATTTAGATTTGCCACGAAAGAGGTCACTGTCCCGCTTCACAAATTAACATCAGTTCTTTTTCCCTACTTTTTTATTTTTCCTCTTTTCCCTAGTATTTTTAACTATACAGGTAAACTCCAGCTATAAACACTGAACCTCTCTGATTCTTCATAAAAGATGCCATAAAGCACTCATCCCTTCGTGCACCTGGGCCCCATCAGCCACAGGTATTTCACCTCCTTTCTAAAAGCTGTGACCCAGGAACAAAATTCACACAGTGGATCATTACCTTCCTGCAGGACCCTCAGGAACACGCACCAGGTCTGATATCTAATTACGCTACAGGCTATATTTTTTTTCCTTTCTTTCTTATTTTTTTACTCACGCTATGGTGTTGCCCTGGGTGTGTGCCTGCAAAACTTTCGACCCAAGCCTAACAAGCTCACCAAGTGCGAATGAAATAGCCCAAGCGTGAGGACAGCGGGGTCATTTTCACAGCCCTGCTTTCCTGCTTGCTTCGCTTCCCCAGAGCAGCTTAATCGTGCAAAAACTAAACGCTGTATGAAAACATTAACTGTTAACCTAATTAAAGAGAGGGGGGAGAAACCAAAGCGAAAGAGAGAACTCAAGTGGAGGAAAACAAGAGAAAGATGAAAGGGAAAGCAATAAGAGAAGGAGAACAAGAGAGGGAAAGGGAGAGAAGAGGGAGAGAGATGGGAGAGAAAAAGAGGACGGAAAAGAAGAAAAGAGAAAAAGAAAGATAAAAACAGAAATAAAGAAAGTGAAAGAAAGGAAGGAAGCCTGAATTTTTATTTATTTCCAATAAGCCAACCCCAAAATCCACCCGTGACGTAGTTTCCCCGGCGGCAGGAGAGGGTCTGCCCGACAGCAGCGGAGCTCGGGGCTCGGGGCAGCG
>NW_008672568.1:1073-1349 GCF_000695815.1 Acanthisitta chloris | reverse complement strand
CCAGCCGCGGGGACACTCACCGTGGTGGGCCGTGGGGTATCTCTGCACGGTGGCTCTCACGGAGTTGCCGTAATATGGAGGGACGGGATTGCCTTGTCCGTCGATATTAAAAAGTACATCCACTTCCTCGGCGAGAGGATACTGCGTGGGGTCCATGTAGGTATGGCCAAGCGTGGGGTGATGCGAGTCCGGGTGCTGCCCATTGAGCACGGCCGGGTGGTGGTGGCTCACCCACCGCGGCTGGTCCGTGGGCACCTCCATCTTCGGCGCTCGCCG
>NW_008672568.1:463-1034 GCF_000695815.1 Acanthisitta chloris | reverse complement strand
CCTCCTCCTCAGCAAGGCGTGGAGGGCTTGAGAGCGGAGGGGGAGACGGTGCTGGAGTTATGCAGGGCGGGGAAAAGTGCTCGGCGAGTTTGGGGATGTTTCTGGTTAGGTTTGGTTTTAAAGTGGAGAGAGGGAGGTAATAAAAGCCAGCTCTAAAAAAAAAAAAAAAAAAAAAAAAAAGGAGAAAAAAAGAAAGGGGAAAAAGGAATATAATAATAATAATAAAAAAGTTTAAAAAAAAAAAGAGAAAAAGGGAAACAAAAAAAATCTGGGGAAAAAAATCTCTACGAAGTGAGATCCTCTCGTATCTTCCGCTCTGTTGCAGTTGTTTCTCTTCTTTGATCACCTGTAACGAGAAAGAGGAAAGGGAAGGAGCAGAGAAAGAGAGAGAGAGAGGCAGGGAGAGAAACGTGCTTGAGAAGTTCTGAACTTTAGCACCTGACTTTTTAGGCAGGAGAAAACCCATCCCATCCCTCGGCAGTCATCCCTGGGAAGCGCCTGCTCTGCCCTGGACCCACCTCTCCCAGCGACTCTTTCTCTTTCGCTCTCTCGCGGCTCCGGGCGGGGGCCA
>NW_008672568.1:0-452 GCF_000695815.1 Acanthisitta chloris | reverse complement strand
GCACCTGAGGAAACAGTTCTTACTCTTCCTTGGGTTTGGGGTGGGTTTTTTGGCTTTTTTTTTTTTTTTTTTGTCCTCGCGGTTGTTTGTTTATTTGTTTATTTGCTCCATTTGCACCTGAGAAGCTCCAGTGGCTTAAGCCGGTGAGAATTTGTGCCATTCGCTGCTCCGCAGCTCGGAGTCACTTTGATTGCTCATTAATTATTATGCAACCGAGAAAGGGGGGAACAGCGGGAAAAGGGGGGGGGATCGGGGGGGGCGAAAACGTTGGAGAAGAGGGTGGAGGTGAAGGGAAGGAGCGCGGAGAAAAGGAGGGTGGGCAGAGGGAGGAAAACAATTTTAAAAGCGACAAGTTGCTAAAGAAATTCCGCACAAACCTTGGTGGAGAAGCAGTATGTGACCCAGGAGGGATGAAGCTGAAAGTGCTTGATCAGATCAGATTGTGCTCTCTC
>NW_008672567.1:0-495 GCF_000695815.1 Acanthisitta chloris | reverse complement strand
AGGACACCAGAACTATGTGCAGTATTTCAGGTGGGTATCACGAGAGCAGAGGGAGAGAATCACCTCTTTTGACCTGCTGCCCACACTCCTTTTGATGCAGCTCAGGATTCAGTTGGTTTTTTGGGCTGTGAGCTCACACTGCAGCTCGTGGTGAGTTTCTCATCTACCATACATAGTGTATATGTACATAGAGGCTGTGTTTGGAGATGATCTAGTGGGTTGGGCAAACCTTTGGTCTCACCAGTCATGCAGACTCTTGTGGTGAGGGAGGTGCTGCATTCAGTGTTTTCTGACAAACTTAAACTGCAGTGAGGGAGAGCTGGAAAACATTTCCTATCATTCAGGCAATGGGAAAGGTTCTTTGAGGAGCTTGTGGGGTCTCTGCCTTTAAAAGAGGCTAAACAACTGAAAAAGCTGTTGCTTAGACTTTGCCTGTGTCAGGGATCCTACTGACCTCCTTTCTGTTTCTGTTTATAGATAGATAGATAGATAGAT
>NW_008672566.1:42466-54434 GCF_000695815.1 Acanthisitta chloris | reverse complement strand
GCCGCCGTCACTTTCTGCCCTCCCACCCCCTCCCCGCTCTCGGCGTTGTCCTGGCGCGGGAGAGTGGCTTTTCCAGCCCTTCACGCTTTGCTCCTCGCGGGGAGCCGCCTCCGGTGCCCCCCGTGTGTCGGGGAGGGCCAGGGCAGTTCGTGTGATTCTCTTCTTGCAGGAGGAACAGATGCTGGTTTTAGGCATGATGTGTCTTTCCTTCCCCATAGTTTCTCGTGGCTCACAAATTTGTTACAGTTGGTTATCCAGAGAAGTCACGTCCAGACAGGTTGTGTGCCGCTTTCATTGGTGAAGGTTTTCTGGCGTGGAGTCAGTCAGGTGCTTACGTGCAGTTTCACCTTTAAAATACAATGAAATAAGACCTTGTGATGCTGAAGCTTTTGACAGTGGGTTTGTGTGCCTGTCAAAATCCATGTTTTACTCAGACCATGGAGGTGACCTACTTTCTAAACAGAGAACATATATAGTTGTCACACTGTAATACAAATTGAACTGTGCCAAATTAATCATACCAGGTGTTTCTGTGAAAATATGTCACTCGTGGACCAACTGTTTCACATATAGTGTTATCCTAAGAGATAATACTGTTTGTGCTATGTTCGTTTAGTCTGGGTTTCAGGGGAAACTGAAGCTGTTCCAAGCAGAGCTTTTTTACCAGTTTTCTGGTTGTGGAAAGGAAAATGTAGCTTTTACTTAAAATGCAATTCTCCACTAGTTTGACCAAGTGCAGCCAGAAGAAATTTACATGGCATAATATGCTCTGTTATCATCGTCTTGAGGGTGAGCAAACAGGCTGATCTTCCACTGAGAACAGCACACAGTGTTCTCCTAGAGAAAAGGCAAAGAAAAATCCTGTGACTTGAAGAGCATTTGTTGTTCTTGTTGTCTACTTTCACTTTGTATCACTAAGCTTTAGCAATTACAATGTTCCCAGCTGAGGATACAAGGTATTTTGTGTAGTTTGTTTCATCTCTGTCCTAGGCATGGTCATGGCACTTGCAAATCCTAATGTGGATATAGCTTGTTTTATGGAAGAAGGTCAGATTAAGTTGGGAGATCTGTACTGCTGAGTTATCACTCGCATTGTTCCAACTATAGTGCTTTCATTTTTATCACCTGAGGAGAAACCAAATCAAATACTATAAACAGATTATACCTTACGAAGTGTGTCTGCTGCTTTGAAGAAAAAGAATGTATCTACTTTCTGTGATTGAGTTCTTTTTCTTCAGCCACATGAGCCAGTTTATTTTGGGAAATTATTCTACATCTTAAAAAGCTTCCCTCAATCTCCAAATCACCTTGCCTATCTCTGGCTAGCGAAGAGCTTTCACTTGGCTCTCTAAGATAGTGAGAAATTAGTCACACCTCTCCCTTGTTTTGTGAATGGTTAGTACAAGGTGGCAAATCAATGGCTATCAATGATTAAGTGTTTGGAAATACTTAATATTGTGTTGAGCCAGAGTATTGTTTAAATCCATCATTTGACTGCTGGAAAGGTGACAGTCCATGGGTCTCCAGCAGAACAGTGGTGTGAGATTTTGGTAGGGAAATGCATGTTTCCTAGGGAATTGATTTGAACAGTAGTGCCTATTTCCAAGTCTTGTATGACTTGGAAGTTTTTTCTGTTCTTCCTGTAAAGCCTTCATGGCTGTCAGTTTGTCTGTTCTTAGTGTGTCTAAGAGCAAAGAGAAGAGATTGAGGGAATATCACAGCATAGCTCTATGATTACATCTCCCTACACCAGATTTTCTAGCAGCAGACTACTGAAGCTGACATGGTGGCTAGTTAAACTCCATTCTGCAGGGCTGAATGTGTAAAGCACATTGGTGTTTCACAGTTTTTTCTGCAGCAGAGCTTCTAGAAGATGCACTGGAAGCAAGATGAAAATGAGATGAACTCGATGGAATTGAACGAGGTGATACATCTCCAGGGCTCTGCATTAGTGTCTGGAGTGCACACTGCTGATGGAGGACATTGTATTCACTTGCTTCATATCTGTTTACGTGAAGTTCAGTCTCCTGAATTTGATAGTTCCTGTGCACTGTCCAGGCTGGAGGTACAGCTGGAACCCAATGGCACCAATGCAGTTAATGTGGGAGAGTTGTACTGTGCTTCTTGGATAGGCTTTGCAGGCTATGTTGCCTTTATGGTTGGCATTGCTGCTGGTTTCAAAGTACTGTCTTAGAATTAGTTCAGGACTTCAGTCATTTCTCTTTACCAGTCTCAACCTTTTTGTGCATAGTCCTTCTCACCTTTTCCTTATGATTTGTCTTTATTCATTCCTCCCCTCCTGCTTGATGCAGTGTCTCAGATATTTTCTTCCTTCAACAAATGTCTAAGCGATTATTGATTCAGCACTGCTCTCCCAAAGAAGTAGCCATCAATTAACATTTGGCTCAGCTGTTTGCAGCGAGGATGAGGAAGAGGTTGAACATGCAGAATAAAAGAGTGTATTATTTCTAACTTTCTAGACAAGCCTACTCACTGAAATGTGAAAATGACACATATAAAGCTGTGTGAGAGTTGAAGAGTTCAAGAAAAGTTGAGTTTAAGAAAAGTTCAGTTGTTCAGCTGACCTGCATTCTCTAAGTTTTTTAGATAATCATAGAATCATAGAATTTAAGGGTTGGCATGGACGTGATAGATCATCTAGTCCCAACCCCCTGTCCTGGGCAGGGACAGATGCTCACTAGATCAGGTTACTCAGGCCCTCATCCAGCCTGGCCTTGAACACTGCCAGGGTCAGGGCAGCCACCACGTCCCTGGGCAACCTGTGCCAGTGTCTCACCACCCTCACAGGGAAAAACGTTTTCCTCACATCCAACCTAGACTTTCCCTGCTTCGGTTTGAACCCGTTACCCCTTGTCCTGTAGTTGCAGTTCCTAACACAGAGTCCCTCTCCATCTCCTTCTATTCTGTGTTCAACAAATAGCAGAAGATCGCAAGCTGTTAGAATTTTTATCTAATTATGGGGAAGATGCTTTAGTTTTCAGATGAAAAAGGATTGTACTTCCTTAAGGAGTGTAGAAGCTTTGAATGATAATCATTCACTCCATGGTTCAGATGATGCAGCTAAGGCAGTAATTGTATATGATTTGAGGAGTGGGAGTGTCTTAATGTGGGAAGAAAAAAGCTTAGGATAGAGCAAATATGACTTTTTTGTACCACTTGCCTTTAGACTTACTTTGCTAATTACCACCACCATTTTTGGTGTTTGACCAGCTGACTTTGAACCTCCTTGCCCCTGACACTAACAGGCTAATTGTGCATTTCAGTGTCCAGGTGCTAAGAAGAATGAAAACTCTGCTTGAGGAGGGTGAATTTGCAACAGGGGGGTATGATTAAAAGCCATAAGCTTCCCGTGTAATGCCCAGATAACTTACTGAGAGGCAGACGGGAAAGAGGGGAAAGAGGATTGCTAGAAATTCAACTGTTCCCCAGGCCAAAATGATTAGACTCATTGCCTTGAAGATCTAGTATGTATTGCTTCAGCTGATGGGCGGAATCACCTGCTGTGTTACAACTTCTACAGTTGTTTCTTTGCTCAGCACCTTATGTGGTTGTTAAGGTCTTAGTTTGACAATATATGTACCATTAAAACAATAATTTTCTGTAAACCACTTAGGTGTTTGATAATCTGTAAGTAGTATTTGACTCTTTTAAACCGAGTCTAAGTTATAGGACTGGTCTTAAATAAGATCTTTGCAGTTCTGTCAAGGAAAAATGCTGCAGCAAAATGAGGAATACAGAACTAAAGCTAAATAGCATCAGGTTAAATAGTTTTAAATAAAAAGTTTGTTTTGAAGTTGATTGAACTGTCTCTAAAACTGTGCAAATGTTGTCAATTCTCAGAAATTCATGCTGAAGTGCAACTGAAGAATTATGGAAAATTTCTTGAGGAATACACATCTCAGCTGAAGAGAATCGAAGATGCTTTGGATGACTCTGTTGGAGATGTTTGGGACTTCAGTCTTGATCCCATTGCATTAAAGGTCTTCATATATTTAATATACATTGCAACTTTTACTTTCCTACTTTCAAAACCTGAGAAGTGAAAACTTGATGCATCTGTGCTCTTAAAATTTTGACTTTTGTGTTTGAGAAACCAATACTATTTTAATTATCAAGTAATTAATAAATTGATACATATCATAAGAGGAGAGGTTTTCATATTACTCTTTTCTAGTCTTCTGGATACCAGCAGAAGTTAAATGAGTTTTTAATTCTTTGTGTGTTGAGAAGGATAGTTCCAGTGAACTTCTGTCCTATGGGTGTTGATGTTTTTATGTAGGGCTTGGGGTTCCAGGAGAGCTCACTAATAGCTGTATAGCTGCAAACTGTGTGTGTGGTGTATGACTTTGACAGTTCCTGTGCACTGTCTAGGCTGCAGGTACAGGTAGAACCCAATGGCCCTAGTGTCATTAATGTGGGAGAGTTGCACTGTGCTTCTTGGATAGGGTTTGTGTCAACTTAGTGGCCTTGGTACTGTATTTCTGTTTCCCAGAGGTGGACATTTCTCTCTCATCTGTGGAGCATTGTTTTTTCTCTTCACTGAGTTTACAGCCATAATTTCAAAGCATTTTTTGTTACCATATAGAACTTGCTGAAGGTGCACTCTCAAGCAATCACTTGTCTGAACAACTTGAGTAGATCACGTGTAGGGCCACCACAGTGCTGGATGTATGTGGACTAGTCAGTATCATGGTTGGCTTCAGTACCAAGTGTCAGTGCCTGCATACAGGTACATTTTCTGCTTCCCGTTCCCTGCATTTGGGATTCTTAATTCATGTTATAATGGCCATGCTTTTCCTTTTCAAGTTTTGTAAGTAGATTGTTGTAGTGCTCTATAGTATACCCAGTTATTAGCCTTTCTGCCCAGAGTGAAAGAAAGGCATTTCCATGTACATGTGCAGACTGAAGGTTTCCTGCAGGTTGCCAGGAATGTGCAATTATTGCTCGCTTTTTATGGTCCTTACTTGGGGTTAAACTAGGGGGAATACTTGCCTAGTTGAATAAATACATTTTTTATCCAGCATTTTCTAAACTTGTTCATTTGTTGGTTTTGTTTGGTTGTTTTCTTTGTTGGCTTTTTTTCTTTGAATTTTAGCTTTTGCCCTATGAACAGTCCTCCCTCCTGGAACTCATAAAGACAGAGAACAAGGTAAGTGCTTTATGCTTAAAAGAAAAAAAAGAAAAAGCAATTCTGCCTAAACCCAAGCCCTCTAAATGTGAATCTCTTTGTAATCTGTGTGATTTTCTTTTTTTCCCCCCTTTGAGTCTAGGTTCTAAATAAAGTAATAACTGTGTATGCTGCTCTTTGCTGTGAAATCAAGAAGTTAAAGTATGAGGTAAATTCAGCTTTTGTTACTATGCGTGAAATGCTTGCAGCTTGGCAAGCTGATGTATAGATTTATTCTTTAGCGGTAAATGAACAAGATGTGATGTGTAAATAATTTTGGTAGCGTGATTCTATATGTCCCATTTATTAAAAAACAAATTTCTGCTTTTGTTGTTAGGCAGAAACTAAATTTTATAATGGCCTCTTGTTTTATGGAGAAGGAGGTAAGTAGCTCCATTTTACTGTCAAAAGTTTTATGTTATTGCTTCAGGTTGCATTAAATGCTACGATAACTGCAGTAACTTGTATCTGTACCTGCTTTCCCTGAGCCTTTAGCTGATACACACCAAATAAGGAACTGGGAGGTTATAGGGATGTGTATTAGTGACTTGTAACTGTCCTGAGTTAGCTTGAGATAACAAAGTTGATCCTTAAAGCTCTGTTACCTGCACTGTTACATGAACAGGAAATTTGGTTGGAGCCTTATGTACATGAGCAGCAGGGAGTGTGGGCTGCTGAGGTTGTATTCAATGTCTAAGGTAGCAGACTGTAGCAGCTATTTTTCAAGGTATGGCATTGAAAACACCTTTTTTCACATGTAGACACATCCCTGAACCAACTTATTTCCTACTGGGATTAGATTTGGCGCTGGTGGTAGTAAAACAATAAATCTGTGATTTGATTGTAATAAAACAATGAAACCATTAATAAATCACTTGGCCAAAGTCCTGCCTGCTTGGCTTGTGCAATCAGTTATTCCAAGGGAAGTTGGAGTGTGTTAATGTCACCTGCCCTTCAAGTGCAGGTAGCAGGACTTGCACTGCTGTTTAGACCATGATTGGTCCACCACAAGTGATTGTAAGTCAAGTCAATTGACAAATCATGAGCCTTTTCTTAAAGTGAAAGCTACTTTTTGTTCTGGAGTTAAACTGGTTACTCCTCTGGTAACTCTGGACTGGTCTTAAGCTTCCACCTTAAAGAATGTTAGTATGGGAATAAGCACAGATCTTGATCCTAAGGACTGAATATATCCATGAGTTGATTCAGAGACTTATCACAGTAATTTGTTTTCTATTCCAGCCACTTGATAGAAAGGGAAAGCCTTTTCATAGTAGTTTTGTAAAAGGTCTTTTTTAAAGCTTTTCAAGAGCCTTGACTGACAGAAACATCAGGGAATGTGAAATCTTTGAGCTAGGCAGTGTTTATCAGTCTAAGTGCTATATAAGATGACTGTTGTGGTTAAGGAACACGAAAAAGTGTGGAGTTTGTTGTGTGTGGGTGTTTTAATGGGGTTTTTGCCTTTTTTTTCCCCCCAACAGATTCTCATGCCTTATCAGACATGGTTTTAAATGTGCTGAAGTCATATGCTGCCAAAGTGGTACTAGGAGATTCCTCAAAACTTTTCTGTGTGTCTAGCATGAAAAAAGTCAGTCTGTAGCAGATGAATAGATTACAGCAGCAGTTTGTTCCTGATGGGTGTTGTGCAGGGAATGCTTGGGAATGGCAGGAACAGAGAGGTCAGCCTTCTGTGGGTTAGGTAGGAATTCAGAAACTGTTCTCCATTTCCACATCCCTACTTGTATCACTTGCTGTGATAACACCAAGCTTGCTTACTTTACATGACTGGCAAGGTTATGGGCTCAAGGGTGCTTGAAATTTAAACAAAGACTGTGCTGCCTTTTTCCATCTGTGTAAAGAAACACCTTTTTTCCCCCCCTATTCTCTTTGGAGAGGCTAGTCTAGGAACTTTAAATAGGGGTTTTTTTTTTTTGGGGACATACACTAAACAGAGGAAAGGTGACATGTATTTAGATATTTAGTAGCTTGTCCCAGAGGTCTATCATAGAGAAGCAGGAACATTCCTTTCATCTCTGACTGCTCTAGAAGAAGCTGTTTTATGAAGCAATAAGACCTGCATTCCTTATGCAGGTAAACTTATGCACCTTTTTTTTTTTGCTCCCAGTGGCTCAATAGAAACATCTGATGTCAGGAGCATTAAACTGCCATCACATTAAAGAGACAGTATTTTGTCAGGTGATGTTAAAACTGCTCAGTTTGGCATGGGTGATGCTATTATTGTATTTCATAGCACTCTGGTAGTGTGTGTTACAGATAATGGTGTGAAGCTGTGGTGATGACTGGTTCTTTTGTGCAGCATAATATGTAGCAAAAAAAAAATCAGTTTCTTGCGGAAAGCTTTTCTTTCTGAGTTAATCATGTAGTATATTATGTCAATAAATAACTCCTGGATGTTTACTGCAATATAAATACCTATTGCTTTTCATAACAACTTCTCTAAAATGGAGACTTATATAAAGTTAGTTATGTCTTTAAAGAATTATGTTCTATATGCTTTATTTCCTTTCAGCTGATAAAGACTTTTCTGCATCTCATTTAGAAACAATGCAATTTTTAATGAGAAAGAAACTCCAAAAGTAAGTGTAGCTTAGAAAAGGAAAACGCCAAGTCTTTGAGGCTCCATCCATGTGCTTACAGTAGTGTGCTCCACTTGTATGACATACAAATGGCTTGGAGGGAAACTTCAGTGCTAGTTTAACAGGTATAACACAGGCTTGTCGAAGTGGTGACACATGTTTCTCTTTTAAGCCACAGATTCCAGCATGGTGGAGGGAGATTGCCAAATACAAATGGGAAGATTTGTTTGTTTCTTGCAGGTAGAGTATGTTTTGATTGTTTGACAGCAGTTATAACCTTAATTTTACTTGCAAAATGGGTTTAACAGTCTGCTGTACCTTGTCTGTGTCTGACTGAAAGACATTGCTGTCATTTGATATGTTGCTATGTTTTGCCTGCAGACCTGTCACAAGCAGCTGACATCACAGATTGTTTGGGGTTTCTTTTTTATACTTCAGAGGCTAATGAGAGAATAAATTTCACTTTGTGTAATTGCTCAAAGAAATTAGGATTTACTTAAGAAAATTTCAGTAAAAGAAGGTAAATTGAGGTTGCTTTTGTTTGGTAAAGTTAAAGATGGCTATTTTTATGGGTTTTGATTAGCAAGGGTTAGTTTTCCTTGAACACTGGAAATGGTGTAATTGTTTTATACATGGTGTTTTTTTCAGCTGATAGAAGAAAGCAAAATTAAAACATGCACCTGGAAAAAATTGCTTGTGCCTCACTTCAGCTTTTGTGGAAGATCCTAATATTTTTTTACAGTTTGGTTGTTCAGGATCCTTTGCATGAAAACAGGATCTGTTTTTCTTTTGAGGATTTCCTGTGCTCTTGGGTTTCGGTCTGCTGTGGAGTTTTTTGTGCTTAATATAACTTCAGTAACTGTCCTGTTCCCAAAAATGGTTCTATTTTTACACAAAATTGCTTGTAGTGAAATATCTGTGTTGAAGTGGAGAATATAGAGGAAGCTTCTAGAATGTTTAAACAGATTCTAGGTTAACAGAGGTTCAAAATCCTGTTTTCTGTCTCGTAGTCATTTCCTGAGTCATAACAGGTTGAATGCTATAGGGAGCTGTTTCTCGACCTCTTTTATCATGACCAAGTGCAGTTAACTGTTAGGATCTCTTGGGTTGTTGGGTTTTCCCCTGCATTTTCCAAGCTTTTTGTGGTATCAGCTTTATCAGTTTCATTGTTCATTCACTGTTTGCTTCTAGCAGATGTTTGAGACCTTTTAGTGATTCTGAGATAGGGCTACTGTACATTTGTGGTTTTCCAGACCTAGGATATTCTGTCCAGATGAAAGCTGAGCAGGGAGGGTCCCTTTGCCCATTGCAAACCCACTCTGTAGCACAAGTTTATTTATGGGGTATGTGCTGATGTGTAGCTTTATAGGGCAAACACTACATAAAATACAGCAGGATTGCTAGTGAGCCTACTTTGTATGTGTGCTAGGATGGGTTAGGGGATGTTGAGAAACTTTGGGAAGGAAGGGAAAGGCAGGATGTTACTCCAAAGGGTGGGTTACTGTGTGCTTAGGGTAAAGCTATAAGGAAAATGTTTTTCTTATAGAGTTTGTTCTTTTTCAGCTGTTGGGTTCTCCTAAATCCACTCATAGTAGTCTATATCCATAGACCAGGAAATGCTGTTCTAGTCAGTGTTATAAGCATATCCCCAAGGGTGATGTGAAAATATAAAGTTGGCAAAAGAGGTGAGAAGTTGCTTTCATAGAGCTAATGTCCATGTATTGGTTTATTGGCTCTTAGGTTAGGATTTTTTGGTTAGCTAGATGCAATAGCCTCACATTTGCTGTGGCAAAATGTGCAAAAAATATTGCCAAAATATTGCTCTGAAACAGTAGTTAGGTGCTCCTGATCCTGCAGAGGACAGTGGGTTTGAAGAACTTAGGCATTTTAATCTTGTTTGTATTATGTTGCTGCTAATATGCATGTGCTGGTTAATTGGGCTATTTCCTGGGAATGTGAAAAGGGCCAGCTGATGCTCCCTGCCCAGGACACATGAGCTCAACTGTCTGTTAATCCATTCCTCTGGAATCTCTTGACTTGTTTCAGCTGCTGGAGCAAGTCCAGGCAAGGGCAACGAGGCTCAGAAACAGTCTAGAAAACATGTCCTGTGTGGAAGGGCTGAGGGAGCTGGTCTTGGTTAGCCTTGAGGAGAGGCTCAGGGGTGATCTCATGGCTCTCTCCAACTCCCTGACAGGGCTTGGAGAGAGGTGGGGCTGTCTGTCCTGCCATGACTGCAGGGAGAGGACTAGAGGGAATGGCCTTGAGCTGAGACAGGGCAGAGTCAGATTGGATGTTAGGAGATATGTTTTCCCTGTGAGGGTGTTCAGGCACTGGAATATTGCCCAGGGAGATGGTGAAGCCACCATCCCTGGAAGTGTTTAAGAGGTGTCTGGATCTGACATGGGAGGATATGGTTTAGGGGTTCCAGCAGTGACAGGTCAGTGGCTGGACTCAATCATGTTAGAGGTCTCCTCCAACCTTGATGGTTCTATGATTCTCATACAAGTATAAAAAGTAATATTTTGTGAAAACTAGTGACTAAGAGAATGCAGAAACCTAAATAAGACCTACTTTTGATGGAGAGGAAGACAGAATTCAGCTGTTAGCCAGTCTTCTGGCAGGCTGGCTGGTTACCCAGCGTGGGCTGTCTGCTCTGAAGCCATCTGTGTGCTGACTGGTGATACTCATCACACACTGACTTTCCCTGATGGGATTATATGGTGTGTTAATGAGCAAGTATTACTGCAGTTAAGGGAGACTCAGATTCATTGATCCTGTTCCTCATGGAATGCCTTGTTAAAGTTCATTATAGAAATATAGTCCTTTATGTGGTCAGAGTTAACTTGCTGTTGCTCATTTTGTGTTACATAGCTGAACTCATGCTCTGTCTTGCTGAAGCAAAGCTCTCAAAGACATCAACTTTGTTTGTTTTAAAGCAGTGTTCTGTAGCTTATCACTCTTATGGTAGGTACAGGCTTCTGTGGAAATTTCTATTTGAGTTTGGCTATCACCAGCTCCCAGAGTATAACGCTTAAATCTAGCGGGGAAAAAAATCATATCCTCTGCTACCAGGGATATTGGCTCTGCAAGTACTTGGGTATTCTTCTCAAGCCACTTCTTACTGCCTTTGATAAATTGAACCAATAGTATAAGTAGTTGAAGTTGTACTGGAAGCTTGTGTTTGGCAGCTCCTTAGCTTAGTCCCAGTTCCTTTTTCAGAGCTTGTTAGTAGGACATTTTCCATCGTTCTGTAAGTCTGTCTACTGACTCGGATTAGGGATGTAGTTGGAGCTTGCACTGCAAATTCAGTAGTTTATGTTCAGTGTTTTTGATGTCATGACAACTTGTGTGTGAGGATGGTCTCTACATATACATGCATTTTATTTTCTTGTGTTTCAGGAGCTGTCTTGCTTTGTGACCCGATGTTATGAAGTGGTGGTGAATGTAGTGCATCAGTTGGCTGTTCTGTATACCAGCAACAAGTAATTATTCCCTGATACACTGTATTGTTATTATGTGGTTAAAAGTTTCATATAAAATATGAAAATTCTACTAAAGTCATGGTCATTTTTGAAATATTATTGTCTAGAGATGTGGGTAGTGCTTTGCTGTGCAAGTTTGGGCTTCCTAAACCATTGCAGAAGTGGATTGGTTATATTTTCAGCAAAAACAGTGTTTATATATAAATGAAGTGCAAGAACTCTATGCATTGTAATTTTTTGATGGGGCAATTAGTGTTCATGTTTAAAGAGGTATTGTTACTTTTTCATCCTTGAGAGGTGGGCCGATGCAAACGTCATGGAGTTTAACAAAATGGAGAGCAAGGTCCTGTATCTTGGGCCATGGCAATCCCAGGCACAGCTACACGTTGGGTGGGGAAGGAATTGACACAGGCAGTGAGAAGAAATATTTGGGAGTGGCAGTGGATGAAAAGCTCCCCATGAGCTGCAGTGTGAGATCAGCCCAGAAAGCCAATGGAATCCTGGGCTGCATCCAAAGGAGTGGGGGCAGCAGGTCAAAAGAGGTGATTCTTTCCCTCTGCTCTCGTGAGACCCACCTGGAATACTGTGAACAGTTCTGGTGCCTTCAACATAAGAAGGACATGGAACAGTTGGAGCAAGTCCAGAGGAGGCCACAATGTTGCTAAGAGGACTAGAGCACCTCCCCTATGAGGACAGGCTGAGGG
>NW_008672566.1:10062-42146 GCF_000695815.1 Acanthisitta chloris | reverse complement strand
CTAGATGATCTGTAAGGTCCATTCCAACCCCTAAATTCTATGATTCTATGATCCTGGCTCTATTTGAGAGATTCCTCCTGTTGGCTGATACAGTAGACATCAGTAGCTTCAGAAGCTTAAAAATCACTTCCACAATCTTTTTAAACTTGTAAATCTTGGTACATATTCTTCACAGAACAGCCATGTGTTTAACACCTGCAGCTGAACTTAGTAAGGGTTGTTTGGTTTAACTCTTTCGAAAACTCCATGGAGAGTTTAGTTCGAAGTGTTGGATTTAGCTTTGAATATCATTGCAGGACTCTTGATTCCTTCTCCAGCCTCCAATAGAATAACATTGTTCTTCTCAGATTTATTTGCTGCTTTTCTTTTTGTCTTACACCACAGCATGAGGTAAACTTTCTGTGTGGTGCTCAATGTGTAGCTTGGCCATGGCTTGATTAAATGTGTGAAGTGATTTTAGTTTTTTGAGCCACAAGGCTCTGTGCATCAAGGCCACTTGCCATTAGCGTAAGTGAATTGGGAATTTAGTGCACACATGTTTTATCAAATTTGGACATTCTTTTGTTTCCTGAAGTTACTATGGAACTGCGAGGTGGGTTTGGTTAGTCTGGAGAAGAGGTTTGGGGGTGACCTCATGGCTCTCTCCAACTCCCTGACAGGGCTGGGAGAGAGGTGGGGCATGTCTGTCCTGCCACGGCTGCAGGGAGAGGAGTAGAGGGGAATGGCTTTGAGCTGACCCAGAGCAGAGTCAGATTGGATGTTAGGAGAAATGTTTTCCCTGTGAGGGTGTTTAGGCACTGGAATATTGCCCAGGGAGGTGGTGGAGTCACCAACCCTGGAAGTATTTAGGAGGTATCTGGATTTGACCCTGGAGGATCTGGTTTAGGGGTTCCAGAAGTGACAGGTTAATGGTTGGACTCGATGGTCTAAGAGTTCTCCTTCAGCCTTGATGATTGTATGATTCTATGCTAATGAAGGAAAATGTACCCCAAGATACAAAGAACACACCATAGCACAGAATTGATAAATAAGATACAAGGGTTAAAGAGGAATGACAGTATTTATTTTATTTACAGGAATGCGCCTAAAATTATAGAGACCTCTGGAGTTCATTTTCAGGTGGGAATGGTTTGTAACTCTTTTGTTTATGTTAATATATGTGTGTCTTGGTAATTAATCCTGAGAAAAGCAACAAGGAACAGTGACTTTTGAGTACAGCTTTTTGATTTGGCAGTTCCTTGAAAGGTTTTATTTTGTTAAGCAACTTTTATTTTGGACTTTTTTGGGAAGATCCGGTGTCTCCATAGCTGTCATTTTCTTGCCTTCTTAGCTATAAAGTGTTGGCATCCTCCCTTTATTGCGTGCAGTATGTTCTTCTGCATGCAGACTATTAAACCCCCTATCTTCAGTGAATTGAAAGCAGTGTCTGCACACAGACTAATGTTCCTTGTGTCACTGCAAGAAATACAAAGTCTTTATGCTACCAAGCCATGAAATCTCCTGTTTAATTTCCTAGGTGACATCCTGTTGGCTGAAAACACATTGAAAGGAACTGAAATTTTATATGCCACATATGACTGCAATAAACTTCTCGATAACTACAGTCCTTTTCTTTTCCTTTTCCCCTCCCCAAACAGGCAATGTATGAACATCTAGGAGAGTTGCTTACGGTCTTGATCACTCTAGATGAAATAATTGACTACCATGCCACACTGAAAGATCATTGGACCATGTATAAGAGGTGTGTCTTTGATGTGAAAATTACTCCCACAGCATAAAATATAAATGTGCTTTTGTCTTTGTTCCAAGACAAAGTCACAGTGAGAACACAGATTTTGGTAGTCTCAAGAGTTTCCCAGAAATTTCAATGAAGAGCAGGTCTAAGCTCCCACAGTGTCTTTCTAACAGCACCAGTAAGATTTTTAAGTGCTGAATGTCACATTTTCAGTGCATGGTAAGCGTTAATAGTTCTGGGGTTTAAAGTATATTCAGTCAGAAAGACTCCCTGTCCGTAATGACCTTGAGGATTTAAGAAAGAATGCTGTCTCATGTAGAAGCTGAAGAGCCAACAGTTAAAGTCAGTCAAATTAGTGGAATAATTACTGCTTCATTAAAAAGCTAATGAAATGGGAGTTATTCAAATGCAAATTGCTTATGCAGACCTGTTTTTTTCTTGTTTGAATTTCGGAGTTACTGCAGGGTGCAGGTGTGGGCAATGAAAATATCAGGATGTAATAAAACTGTGATCATGTTTTACCTGTGTTGTATGTCTATGTGCCACATTACTCCTTACAGGCTACTAAAATCTGTCCATCACAACCCTTCGAAGTTTGGGATTCAAGAGGATAAACTGAAGCCATTTGAAAAGCTGCTTTTAAAACTGGAATGCCAGTTACTTGATGGAATGATATTTCAGGTAATGAAATTGTTACTCCTCTGTATGAGGGGGGGAAAGTGCTGCATTGAAAGCAACACTCTGTTTAGAATAGTTGGTTTGTTTGTTTGTATTTTGATTTTGTTCCAGTCACAGCAATGTGTGAATTTGGCCCTTGTATCTGTGCATGACGGGGAAAAAAAGGCTCTATTGAAACATCCTTCCTTGCTCTTCTCATGTGTTCAAACTGTGCCAAGCTTTGAATGGCAGCAGTAAACGCTTACTGTTTTGCTGAGTGAGAGGAGCACAGACAACTGCGCATTAGGACTGTGCATTATCAGGAAGTCTGTTTTTGTCCACCTGTTAGTGAGCAGATTTACACAGCACAGGTCACTTTACTTGAGCTGCAAATTGGTCTCCTCAGTCATGTTTAAAATCAGCGTGACACATTTCTAGCACATGAGACAGGTACCTCTCCTTAGCCACTTCAATGGGGCACAGACCCCTGGAAACATGGAAGTGCACAGCTGGATGAGCAGGATTATTGCATCTTCAATGCAGTTAATTTAAATGTGTTCATACAAGGAGCCATCTTTATGTTTTTTGGAGAAGTGTGTATTTGAGACACTGGAATTGGATTTTGAGGCCTAGTGGGCAGAGGATAGCATTGCTGAGTCTGGTCAAGGCAGGGTCAGTTGCTCAGTTTTTGCCATTAAATGACATAGAGAAGAAGGTTTGTTTTGTAAAAGCCTTTGAAAGGGAAATTGTAGGTAAATAATTAAGCACAGTGTGGCTTATTCTTTCAAAGGACATTGCTATCAGCTACGTATTTTTCATCTATATCTCCCTAACGTTGCATTAGTCTAAAGACTTACTTATATGTGTGAGATGTCAGCAGGATTTGACTGGGATTCATTCATAGAATCATAGAATTTAGGGGTTGGAATGGACCTTACAGATCATCTAGTCCCAACCCCCTGCCATGGGCAGGGACACCTCCTCACTAGATCAGGTTGCTCAAGGCTTCATCCAGCCTGGCCCTGAACACTGCCAGGGTCAGGGCAGCCACCACATCCCTGGGCAACCTGGGCCAGTGTCTCACCACCCTCACAGGAAAAAACTTTTTTCTCACATCCAACCTAGACTTTGCCTCCTTCGTTTGAACACCCCACCCCTTATCCTATCATTGCAGTTCCTAACAGAGTCCCTTTCTGGCTCCCTTGTAGGAGATTAAGTGCAGGAAGTTTCCCCTCCTGTCCTGCAAATGCTTCTTCCTTCCTAGCAAAAATACATTACAGCTGTCCTTAAATGCAATTCCATTAAAGACCTTTCTAATATCTTTAGGAAATATGAAATGTGTCAATATTTTTTTGAGTATTGTGTGGGTTTTGGTAGCTTTATTAAACTGCCAGCAGTGTTGTGCAGTTTTATGCTATGAGATCATGAACCACATCTTTCAAGTGACTCGCACGATCTTGTTTCGCTAAAGAATAGTTAGGAACATATTATAATGTAATGATACAAATATGCCTCTAGTTTCTTAGCGCTAGCACATCAAGTGGCTTCTGAAAGGAAAATATGACGTAAAATGGAGGTTTGAATGTCAGGTATAAGAGAGTCTTTTACACTTTCTGTTGTGCTTCAAAATGTAAGACTTGCTTTAAGTTAATCCTAAGTCGATGTGCACTTACCATAGTCTCTTGAATATTCTTTTGAGGTCATTATGCTTTTTATCCCCTTTTTTCTCAGGCCTGTATAGAGCAGCAGTTTGATCCTGTCAATGGTGGAGTGTCCGTGTCGAAGAACGGCACATTTGCTGAAGAATTTGCTCATACACTTCGCACGGCTTTCTCCAGTGTCGAATCTAAACTTGGTAATGTAGCTCATGCTTTTCCTGCCAGCTACATCCTTTCTGAAATTGTTTCTGTTGTTTGTCTGGGAATAAACTTCACCAAAGGTGTATTTATGCAGGTGAACCTTCAGAGATTGACCAGAGGGATAAGTATGTGGGGATCTGTGGCCTCTTTGTACTGCATTTTCACATCTTTCGGACCGTGGACAAGAAGTTTTACAAGTCATTGTTGGATGTCTGTAAAAAGGTGAATGCTTTATTCTTTGTCAGTAACTTAAGAGGGGAAATGAAGTAGATCATTTTCTTAGTTGCATAGCACAGATTTGGGAACAGAAAGAACACACAACTTACCAAAAATACCAAAAGTCAAGAAGCAGAATTATGAATTTTCTACTTGTTATAACTTCCTCCCATAATTTTCTTCTAAAGGTGCTCTAAAACTTTGGCAGTCACAAATGATTTGAAATTGCCCTTAAAACATTTCTTCTCAAGGTCAACGTGGCACTGAGGGCAAAAAGCTGTTCGAGTTATGAATACTCTGGTGGTAAATAAATGCTGTAGGTTTTGACCTTACCTATAAACAAGTATTCTGGAAGAACTCTAAATCCAAAGGTGATTGGGACTTTTTCATTTCCGGTGATGTTAAGAAATTATTAAATTCTCTATACTATTTAGAATCACTGAGGATGGTAAAAACTTTTCCTGTGATGTCCTTGATGGACTTCTAGGGGAGAGACCTTTATGAATATGAATGAAACACTTTGTAGAAAACAGTTTATAGAATCATAGAATTTAGGGGGTGGAATGGACCTTACAGATCATCTAGCCCCAACCCCCTGCCCTGGGAGGGACACCTCCTCACTAGATCAGGTTGCTCAAGGCTTCATCCAGCCTGGTCTTGAACACTGCCAAGGTCAGGGCAGCCACCACATCCCTGGACAACCTGTGCTGATGTCTCACAGCCCTTAGAGTAAAAAACATTTTTCTAATATCCAACCTAGACTTTCCATCCTTCAGTTTGAACCCATTGCCACGGTAGGGTTGGACTTGATGGATTTGGAGGTCTTTTCTGACCCAGTTGGTTCTATGATTACCCCTTGTCCTATCATTGCAGTTCCAGTTGTGCAGAACTAAACTGAACTGTGTGTTTTGACTTACTCCCCAAACCCCTTTTTCTCTTCGTCCCAGGTACCAGCCATTACATTAACAGCTAACATCATTTGGTTTGCTGACAACTTCCTGATTCAGAAGATCCCTGCTGCTGCCAAGCTTCTAGACAAGAAAAGTTTCCATGTAGTTAAAACACAAAGGGAGAACTTCCTACAGCAGAGGGCACAGTCACTTACCAAGTATGCTTCCTACTTCTTCGTGGGGCTCTTTGGCAAATAGTTTTTAAGCATGTGGGTGTCTTAATTCAGTGCACTAACATGTTGTGTAGTGCTGCTCGGTGGTGTTAATCACCTTCTCCAATTCACTGCAGCAATGTGTGTGTGTGTTTAGTGTTGCTGCAACAGATTTTGGTCAAAACTAAGCTCCTGTATGACTCCAAAATGATTATGTTCCTGGCAGTTCTGAATGTTTGTTTCAGTTATTCTCTTCCCATAATTTCAAATTCTCGGTTTTTACTTAAACTGATGTCTAGTATTCTGGAGGTGCTTTGGTTTCTGTTAGGGCTCTCTGCTTTCTGTGTTTATGGAGGTAAGTTGCTTGTAGACTTACAGTGGACTTTTTCTCTGCTTGGTGATATTTTCTTTGCAAGCATTTCTTTCTTTGGGACTGTTTTTATTGCTTGTCTAATGGTTTTTGAAATTACCTGTATTCCAATAAAGCTTCACTTGTTTTGTGCTCTGCATGTAGTTTGCAGCTCAATCCCTTCTCATCTAAGATCATAGAATCATAGAATTTAGAGGTTGGAATGGACCTTCCAGATCATCTAGTCCCAACTCCCTGCCGTGTGCAGGGACTCCTCTTCACTAGATCAGGTTGCTCAAAGCCTCTTCCAGCCTGGCCTTGGACAGCGCCAGGGTCAGGGCAGCCACCACATCCCTGGGCAACCTTTGCCAATGTCTCACCACCCTTAGAGTAAAAAAACTTTTTTCTCACATCTAACCTCAACTTCCCCTCCTTCAATTTGAACCCATTTCCCCTTGTCCTGTCATTGCAGTTCCTAACACAGAGTCCCTCTCCAGCTCCCTTGTAGGCCCTTCAGATCTTGAAAAGTTGCTCTGAGGTCTCCACACAGTCTTCTCTTCTTCAGGCTGAACAGCCCCAACTTTGTTAGCCTGTCTTCACCATTATGATTAATATAAGGTTGAGAAAAACATCTAGATATTCAGACATTTCATGGAATCATAGTCATTTAGCTTGGAAAAGACCTCTAAGATCATCAAGGCCAGCTACTAACCCAGCACTGCCAAGTCCATCACCGAACCATGTCCCTAAGTGCCACGTTGTGCATCTTCTAGATACCTCTAGGTATGGTGACTCAGCTCCTTCCCTGGGCAGCCTGTTCCAATGCTTGGCAACACTTTCAGTGAAGAAATTTTCCTAATATCCAGTTTAAACCTCCTCTGGTGCAACCTGAGGCTGTTTTCTCTTGTCCTGTCACTTGTTACCTAGGAGAAGACACCCGCCCTCACCTCATTAAAACCTCTTTTCAGGTAGTTGCAAGTGATGAGTTCTTTCTTCAGCCTCCTATTCTCCAGGCTGAACACCCTCAGGACTTATGCTCTAGACCCTTCACTAGCTTTATTGCCCTAATTTGTACATGCAATTTTGAGGCTGTTGTAATAAAATCCAGGTTTTAGCATCTGTGGATTTGAATTGTGCCAGTAACTTTTCCTTGCTTCTTTACAAATCCTTTCTCTGCCTTTGATAGTTGAACCTTTGCCTCACATAGGAGCACTCCTTGAAGTTACTTTTTGCTAACATAATCAATGACGTGGATATGCTCCCTTTATATCTGCTGCAGTAAGTTGTATTGCAGTGTCAGAGTTCTGTAGCAAGGAATAAAAAGATTTATAAAACTGAACTCTATTTAATCATTTAATTAGGACTGGTGTCATTCAAGTAGAGAAACTTCCGGAGAGTTGTCACTTGAGAGCAGTCCAGTCTGGCTGTGATGTAATGGAAAGTTATTTGTGCTTGTGTGTATGGGCAACAACAGTTCAAACTTGGATGAAAAAAATTGACAGCAATGTTGGACTTTTTTATCTAGTGTTTAAATGCATTTTCTAGCTGTTTTATTGACTGTGTTAATTTCAAGAAGCGTAACATATGTTGTGCTAAGTGGGGTATTTGTTCTCTTGAAAGACAGATGATTTTTGACTCATTGCGCAGATATAATTGGCAGGCTAATTAATCCTTACCTACAGAGAATTAAAATGTGAATGACAATGCAGGTCAGATACTTTTGGAAATGGTGGGTTATTATTTTGGGGACTGAAGATTTAACATATTTTCCTTGCAAGAATTTTAGTTTTTGAAAGCAAATAAAATCTTCATACTCTGCTTATTTGAAGTAAGCAACACTCTTCGTTTCCTTCTGCAGAGATATGCAGTCATACTATGTTTTTGTGAGCTCGTGGATGACAAAAATGGAGTCTATCTTATCGAAGGAGCAACGCATGACCAAGTTTGCTGAAGATCTCTCCAACCGCTGCAATGTCTTCATCCAGGTATGCAAGTCTTTTAATGCCATGTCCTCATCCAGGTGTGCAAGTCTATCTTTTCATGTGGTGATGCAGCAAAGTGAGGTTTTGGTGTAAGTTGTTGAACAGACTAAGCAATCACAGAAGTTCTGTGATTGTTGGTGTGTTATTTTACCATGTGGGAATTCTTACGGAAGTTAATAAGCACTGGAGACTCTCTTAAGCTAAGGCTTATGCATAAAGCATGTGGGGAAAGGGAATCTAACTTCAGTGGCTAAAACTTTGGGTTTTTCCCATGACTTAGGACATTTAGATGTGAGAAGAAAGTTTATTCCTGTGAGAGTGATGAGACACTGACACAGTTGCCCAGGCGTGTGGTGGCTGCTCTGACCCTGGCAGTGTTCAAGGCCAGGCTGGATGAGGCCTTGAGCAACCTGATCTAGTGAGGAGGTGTCCCTGCCCATGGCAGGGGGTTGGGGCTAGATGATCTATCAGGTTCATTCTACCCCCTAAATTCTGTGATTCTGTGCCATGTATGAGACAAAACAGAGAGGATTTAATCAATTGTCATGTTTGAATATTAACTTTTTTTTTCTCCCTCCTTGTATTCATTTTATTTTCAGGGTTTTCTTTACGCATACAGCCTTAGCACCATCGTGAAAACTACAATGAACCTTTATATGTCAATGCAAAAACCTATGACCAAAACCTCAGTGAAAGCTCTGTGCAGACTTGTGGAACTTCTGAAGGTAGGTCACTACATGGAAATCATTTGTCTCCTGTAGGACATTACAGAGAACATTGGTCAAACAGTTCATATTAAAAAAAACCCAAAAAACTGAGATGGGAAATGTTTTTGCATGTATGACTTGTTGCTCAAGATTGGTTTGGTTAGACAACAGAGATTTGGGAGGCTTCTAGCTGGCTTCCTTAGTTGATATCAGTGGACAGAATGATTAAGGTTGGAGGGGATCTCCAGGGATCATCTGGTCCAGCCTACCTCTGCTCAGGCAGGCCCACCTAGATCCAGTTGTCCAGGACTCTGTCCAGATGACTTGATATCTCTAAGGGTGGAGTCTCCACAATGTCTCTGGGCAACCAGCCTGTGCCAGTGCTCAGTTACCCTCACAGTATGAAACTGTTTCCTGATGTTCAAAGGGAAATTCCAGTGCTTCAGTTGTGCTCATTGCCCCTGATCTTGTTACTGAGCACCTCTGAAAAGAGCCTGTCTGTCTTCTTTTTGACTTCCCTTCTGGTATTTATATCCATTGATCAGATCCCAGTCCAAGCCTTCTCTTCTCTGGGCTGACAGTCTCAGCTCTCTCAGGCTTTCCTCAAATGTGAGATGCTCCAGTCCTGTATTTACCTTCATGACCCTTGGCTGGACTGTCTCCCCTGTGTCCCTGTCTCTCTTGTACTAAGGAACCCAGAACTGGATCCAGCACTCCAGGTGTGGCCTCACCAGTGCTGAGTAGACAGGAAGGGTCATCTCCCTCAGCCTGCTGGCAAAACTTTGTGTGATGCAGTCAAAGCTACCATTAGCCTTTGCCAAGGACATACTGCTGCCTCCCATTCAACTTTGTGTCCACCAGCACCCCCAGGTCCTTTTCTGCCCAGCTGCTTTCCAGCTGGGTGACTCCCAGTATCTACTGGTGTGTGGGGATTGTTCTTCCCCAGATGCAGGACTTCACACTTCTCCTAGTATTCCTTCCAAAAGGAAAATACTCTGCTTTGGGAGAACTTGAGAAAGCAGTTGGCGAATGAAACTGGGAAAAAAACCCAAACCAAAACCAACAAAAACTTAGAACATCCTGAAACTTTTTTATGCTCTTGAATAGTTTGATTTTTCTCAGCTGCTAAGGGTTAATTGCAACTGCTACTAACAGTACATTACAAAGTGAGAAGAGTCTGTCTTTGGCAGTGTGGAGGAGTCACCCAGCATAAAGCCAGATTCTAAAGGCAACAATTTCAGTAACTACATGAACTGTTGTGTTTTGGGGTTGACTTCAGGCGATAGAACACATGTTTTACCGGAGAAGTATGGTTGTGGCAGACTCTGTGACACACATCACTCAGCATCTGCAGTATCAGGCTCTTCACTCCATTGCTGTAGCCAAGGTATGTAATCTGAGTTCTAATAATTAATCTTCCTATCTAAGTGTTAAAAAAAACCTTAAAGTATTTTTCTTTTAAAATCTCTAGTGTAATGCTCTGTTGTAATGCACAGATAGATAAGCTTTCCAGCAGCTCAGAGCTTCTCCCTAGAAAATTATGCAGTGCAGATGGTTCTGTTTTTTGACCAAGAATGATTTGTCTCTTCCTCTAAACTGCTGCATCTCTTGTCGCGTTCTTCGTGTTTTCTTTTTAGTTTTTATTTCTGGTGATCTTCACAAACTGACCTTTTCTAATGCACACTGATAAAGCAATCTGTGGCAGGTCTAACCAAACCCTTTTCTGCTTAGCAAACTAGCAGTGCATGATGCCTTACAGGAGTCTAACATGGGCATAAATTCATGATTTCACTCTGGGGTGAAATGGCTTCTTTTGCTTATCAAATATTGAATCTTGGAATTCTGGGTAAATGAGATTTTAGTATACCTGTTCTGATGTATTACTGATGATATTTATTCTTTCATTACACTCAGTATCAGAATTACAAAGGATGAGTGCTATTGTTATCAGTGCAGCTACTACATTTCCCTTTTATTTGGCTGTAATCTCAATTTAGGTATATGGCATCTCTGTTTTCTAGGGTAAGCAACAAAAAAATAGTTGCACTTCTAAAGAGTATCTGTAGATAGAAAAATATATATATATGCAGGAGTAGCATGATCTGAAGTTCCAAGCTTCAAAGCTACTAAGAAAAACTGTATCTTCAAACAGTTCCCATGTATTTAGATAATTTTCATATCCTTTTCTGTAGTTGTGTGACAATTATTTCTGTATGCTAAAACTTGTGCATTGAAGGACAGCAAAGACATCTGTGAAAAATTCTTGATCATAGAATAATAGAATTTAAGGATTGAAATGGACCTTACAGATCATCCAGTGTCAACCCCCCCTGAAATATTGATATTTTTTCTACTTGTCAGAAAATATATAAAAGGCAAATGTAGGTAAATGGAAGGATCCAGCAGTGCTGTTCTAAGTGGTGTAAAGTATAAAGCATATAGCTAACAGCTTTAGTATGCAAGGTTAGGAGCTTCATACTGAACACACTTTTTCAGGACTAGAAGATCACAGAACCATAGAATAGAATCAGCTGGGTTGGAAAAGACTTCAAAGATCATCAAGTCCAACCCTACTGTGGTTACTAGACCATGGCACTAAGTGCCACATCCAGTCTCACCTTAAAAACCTCCAGGGATGGTGAATCCACCACCTCCCTGGGCAGCACATTCCAATGCCTGATTATTCTCTCTGTAAAAAATCTCTTCCTAATATCCAACCTAAACCTCCCCTGGCAGAGCTTGAGTCTGTGCCCTCTTGTCCTCCTGCTGGTTGCCTGGGAGAAGAGACCAACTCCCACCTGACTCCAACCTCCTTTCAGGGAGTTGTAGAGGGGGAGAAGGTCTCTCCTGAGCCTCCTCTTATCCAGGCTACACTGCTCCTCACAAATACATCTGTGGCTTCAGCTTCTTAGCCAGAAGATTTGAATTCCTTCATTTGTTTATGCAAATGTGTTTGCACTTAGTCTTTCTGTGAAATTAGCATTTTTAGAAGAGTTACAAGCTGTCATCATTACCATGTTTCTATGTCCTGTACCTTTTCAGCTGTAAACTAGATTCAAAGTGTCACTTACATGTACCTCAGAACTAAAATTGGCAGTGCCAATTGGCATGCCACAGTAGGGTTGGACTCAATCTTTGAGGTCTTTTCCATCCTGGTTGTTTCTATGCCCCTTGCACAGTATTTGCATGCTGTGTGACCTAACCTGTTTTCATGTTGAACTGCACATATTCCAGGTGTATGGATAAGCAACATCAGTGAATTGACATAGTGCGTGACTCTGGATTCAGTTAGTTCTGTTCACAGAACATAATTTGGTTGAAGAAATACTTAATTTGTGACAAGTTTATAAGCTCTGGAGAGAAGTAAGCTACTGCTTTTGGGCTTAGGTAACTTTTCTCTGAATTTCTGTGTCTTTCTGTCATCAAGAAAAGAGTAATTTCTGATAAAAAGTACAGTGAGCAGCGCCTGGATGTCCTCTCTGCTCTGGTGTTGGCTGAGAACACCCTTAATGGACCTAGCACAAAACAGAGGCGACTGATTGTTTCCCTTGCACTAAGCGTTGGAACACAGATGGTAAGTGTCCTCATTGTTCCAGACCTTTACGTGTTTGGTGTAGGATCTTAGAAAGTAAACCTTGTGGGTTTTTTTTCCTTTATTTCCACAGAAAACTTTTAAAGATGAAGAACTCATTCCCCTTCAGTTAGTTCTAAAAAAGCTAGACTTGATCAGTGAGCTTACAGAGAGGTAAGTGGTGGCAGAGCATGCACAGAAGGCAGTGTGGTGTCACTGTGTGAATGGCAGAGTCATGCTGATAGGGATTTGCATGTTGCATAGACCAGGGATGAGCAGAAAGAATTGCAGAGCTAAGCCTGAATCTCAATGGTTTTTGGGCAAGGCATATTTCACCAAACTGTTGCCAATGAGATAATCCACTTCTCCGATTGATTAGAAGTTCTGTCACTTTCTCGGGTGACTTGGCTTTATGCTAAGTTAGTGTTCTTAACCCAACCCCCAAATTTGAGTTTGTTAACTCTCTAACAGTGTCAGACTGTGAGTTCACATGTGACACCATGTTTTACTGTTGCTGTAGCCTCAGTGGACACTCCAGTTACATCCTGTTGGCCACTTGAAAGCCAGGTGAATATCTGGGTTCCATGCATAATTTATGGAGAGAAACACCTGTGATGGAAGACTCATGAGAAATTCCTGGGATGAAATGTACACAGGCTGTATCAGGAGAGACCTGCTCTTCTTTTGACTTAGAGGATAAATTTTTTCTAATCTATGTTTGACTTCTAGGCTACTAGTTGCATCTAATAAGAATTGGTTCTTTAGAATTTTGCTGTAATGTAAGATTTAAGTCTTGCAGACACTGCGAAAACTTTTTTTTTCTACAGCAAGTGTCTTTTATTTATAAATAGGCTAGTGGAAAAAAAGAAATTAAAGTTCTTTATCAAAGAACTTCCTTTTGAAGGTCAATGCATCTGGAACATTAAAGTAGTGGTATAAAACTCAGGCTTGAAAAGCACTTGTCTTTAGTTTAAGCACACTGAAGTAAACGTCACCGTCTTAGAAGAATGGTTTCTTCCAATTCTGTGTCTAATAAGCAATCTTGCATTCTAGAGTTCGAGCACAATGTGACTGTTGTTTCTTGTACTGGCATCGAGCAGTCTTTCCAATCTATTTAGATGACGTGTATGAAAATGCAGTTGATTCTGCTAGACTACACGTAAGTAGTAATGTTAGCAACTTAGTTTAACAAGCCACTGTTGTGGGAGAGATTCAGATGAAGAGAGGATAAAACTTAGACTGAAGCTCTCAAAGGAAAAGCTTAAAAATGTAAAATCCAAGCTACTACTGAGGCAGAAAGTTCTTCTCAGTCTGGAGGACATAAAAGCAATCTTTTGTTATAAATCTAAGTACATCTGTTAGATTGCTCTGCAAATCTCAGGTTGGTGTTGTTAACTCTGAGTCTCTGTGTGTTTGTTTGTCTCTTTGTTCCTCTCTTCATTCTAATTTGAAATGAACACCTTCTGCTAGACTCAAGCATTAATTGTGGTTACATGTATATTTCTAAGGCACATATAGAACCATTGGATTTTAGGGCTTGGAATGGACCTTAGAGATCATCCAGTCCCAATCCCTTGCCCTGGGCAGGGACACCTCCCACCAGAGCAGGTTGCTCAAGGCTTCATCCAGCCTGGCTTTGAACACTGCCAGGGTTGGGGCAGCCACAGCCTCCCTGGGCAACCTGTGACAGTGTCTCACCACCCTCACTGGGAAAACGTCTTCCTAATATCTAACCTAAATTTTCCCTCTTTCAATTTGTACCCATTGCTCCTTGTCCTGTCACTACAGCACCTAACCAAGAGTCCCTCTGGAGCCTCTTCAGATTCTGAAAGGTGCTCTGAGGTCTCCACACGACCTTCTCTTCTCCAGGCTGAACAGCCCCAATTTCCTCAGCCTGTCTCCGTAGGGGAGATGCTCCAGTCCTCTAATATCACTGTGTTCAGTGATCCAGTGTGGAATAGTTGTCCTGTAGCTTTTTCCACCCCTCATCTCTCCTCCCCTGTGTAGTATTATGTGTTTTCTGCAGACGTGAATAATGCTTTGGCCTGACAATCATCTCTTCCAGTGTTGTACATGCCATGGTCAGTTACAGTAGTGAGATGAATACAGTGCAGATAATTTCTGAGGAAATAGCTAATAATTATGATCTTCCAGACAATGAATCAGTAGCTACTAAATACTTCAGATGTACAGATTAAGACAGGAAACTTCAGTAGGGCCTATGAAATCCATTTTTAATGAAAATGGGAGGAATAGTGATTTTGCTTTTTGTTACCTTTGAGCACGATTTGAGATGCTGGTGACATATCTGTCAGTCTGCTAAGCATAATTTGTTTTTTTCAGTATATGTTTAGTGCCTTGAGGGACTGTGTACCTGCTATGATGCATGCAAGGCACTTGGAGTCTTATGAGGTGCTGCTGGAATGCTATGACAAAGAAATCATGGAAGTGCTCAATGAGGTAATTGGTTGTGCTTGGAATATCTTACAGGCTAGCATTTTTGTACCAAACCTGAGCTGATCCATAAAAATAGCACAGAGAACTTGGAGACTGGTGTTGAGTAAATAAGAGGGTGATTTGACTGACAGATTCAGTTACTTAAGACCTGTTGTAATGGTATCTGTGTTGACTGGGAACATGAAAATACTGCACTCTAAACTACATGAGGTACCAAACCTCAGTTACAGATTTGAGTGTGCAGACAGAGGAGTGTTTTTTGTCAGATAAGCTTCTGCTTGAATGAATGTCTAAAATGAGTGCTACTGGTCTTTGTGTATATGGGTTTTAGCAGTGAAGGGTCTTGAGTTATTATTAGCTAGAATCATAGAATGATAGAATTTAAGGGTTGGAATGGACCTTACAGACCATCTAGTGCCAACCCCCTGCCCTGGGCAGGGACATCTCCTCACTAGATCAGGTTGCTCAAGGCTTCATCCAACCTGGCCTTGAACACTGCCAGGGTCAGGGCAGCTACCACATCCCTGGGCAACCTGTGCCAATATCTCACCACCCTCACAGGAAAAAACTTTTTTCTCACATCCAACCTAGACTTCCCCTCCTTCAGTTTGAACCCATGAGGGATGTGTGACAGAGAGAAATTGTGCATTTGGATTTCCTGAGTCCTCATTCTTACTGTTTAGATAGATAGCCCTCAGCCTAGTTTCCTTTAAGGTGAGAAGTGAGAATACTTCAGTTTAAATTGTGTTAAATTCCTACATGGAACATTTACTCATGTAAAGAATGGCACTAGGTAGTTAAACCTTTACCTTTTCTGAGCTATGTAGATTTTTCTTGCTACTGTGTGCTAGAACAAAAAACCAGGAAATAAACATCCTTCTGGTTCCTTGGTATTGATTCACTTTGGCTTGTGTGGCCCTGCCAAAGCAAAACTCTCTTCCCTGGTTTCATCAGTCTTTGACTACCTGTGGAGAGAAATGCTGGTTCTGCTAACAGAGCATTGCAGGTGGACACTGAACATGACTGGGATTTGTGTTTGATTTCTGTTAACTTTCCTGACTAGCACTTGCTGGACAAGTTATGTAAAGAGATAGAAAAAGACCTGCGCTTATCAGTTCATACACACCTAAAGCTGGATGACAGAAACCCCTTCAGAGTTGGTATGAAGGATCTAGCTCACTTCTTCTTCCTGAACCCAATACGTTTTTTCAACCGATTCATTGACATAAAAGGTGAGGAGTTACACATTTTCTTCATTCCATTAGTTTCATCTCTGTTATACTGTGTCTTAATCTATCTTTTCACTTCTTTCTACATTCTGCTAACTAAATAGTATTATGTTAATTCATCCTTCTGTTGCAGCTTATGTAACTCACTATTTGGACAAGACCTTCTACAACTTAACAACTGTAGCTCTTCATGACTGGGCTACCTACAGTGAGATGAGAAACCTTGCAACTCAGCGCTATGGTTTAAGTATGACTGAGGCACATCTTCCCAGCCAGACTCTGGAACAGGTACAGTGCCCACAGGATATATCCATTCCACTGTCATACCAGCTAGCTTTAGATCCATGTCTGTTTCCAGCTTGTTGTGGTTTAACCTCAGGCAGCAGCCAAGCCCCATTCAGCAGCTGCTCACTTCCCCATCAGTGAGATCAGGGAGAGAATTGGAAGGGTAAAGGCTAGAAAACTCATGGGTTGAGATAAAGACAATCTAATAGGGAAATCAAAAGCTGCACACACAAACAAAGCAAAACAAGGAATTAATTCACTGCTTCCCATGGCCAGGAGGTGCTCAGAACCTGCAGGAGAGCAGGGATTATCATGCGTATTGGTTGCTTGGGAAGAGCAACGCCATCACCCCAGATGTCCCCCCTTCCTCCTTTGTCCCCCCACTTTATATACTGAGCATAGTGTTGTATAGTATGGAATATCCCTTTGGTCAGTTGGGGTCACCTGTCCCAGCTGTGTCTCCTCCCAGTCTCCCATGCATCCCCAACTTCCTTGCCAGTGTGGCAGTATGGAAAGCAGCAAAGGCCTTGGCTCTGTGTGGGTTTTGCTCAGCAACAACAAAAACATCTCTGTATTATCAACCCTGTGCTCATGCAAATCCAAAGCACAGCCCCATACTGGCCACTGGGAAGAAAGTTAGTTCTGCCCCAGCCAAAACCAGCACACAGCTTTGGCTTTCTGTTGGCAATACTTGGCCAACACATTGTTAGAAAAAATCAAATTATTTCCCTATGTTGGTTTCATAACATTCATTCTGATACGACCTTTACTTCAAAACAAAGACACCCCACACTCCATAGCCCCCTAGCCTCTCAGAGTCCTGATGAAATCCTTGGCTCAACTGGCAATTAGGGATATATGGATTTAGGAGCATCCTCTCTGTGCACAATGATGCTAATGGTTCTCCTTCTATGATACAATGATACTAATGGTTCTCTGATACTAATGGTGGTTCTTCAAGCAAAACCGTTGTAAAATTTATATTGTAAATAGAAAACTTCAGTCTTCAAGAGAGCTTGGGAAAACAGAATTAAAAAGTAGCTAGATTCTTGTGTCTCTGTAGACATCTCTGTGTCTGTAGAAATCTCTAAGGTAAGATGCCATTATTTGGAATCTAAGAACAGCCAAATGTCAGTTTTTATTTGTGTTTAATTAGGTCTTCTGAATGGTCTGAAGGATTCCTTACTTTCAAGGGAAGCTGGGGAAAAAAAGAGTCAGGAGTGTAAGGGTTAAAATGTAGGCTGAGCTGCTCTTTTTCTCCTCTAAGCGTATTATCTTATGGACACTGAACAAAAGTTAAGGGAGCCTTCATTTTGCAAAGGAAAGCGTTGCTTTCTAAAGTAGCTTCAAGTAGTATTTCTGCACCTTAGTGGTTAGACATGTTGACAGTTCTTGAGAAGGTTTGTCTCAATAAATAATACTGTTTCAGGGTCTGGATGTTTTGGAAATCATGAGAAATATCCATGTTTTTGTATCCCGCTACCTCTACAATCTGAATAATCAGGTAAGGTATATCCTGTACTTTCCTCATCATTTGCCTGCAGTTTGAAGGGATTGAGAAATGCAGAGCAGTATACATGTAAGGAAAATCCAGGCTGAACATACAGAATGGGAGGCTGTAAAATAGCTATTGCTGCGCTAGAAAAACACCTTTGAGGATGCTGTAGCAGCTAGGTCTTGGGGAATGTTGTGTAAGCCTGTTTGGGATATGGTATGCCAGTAGGATCATAGAATGAACTGGGTTGGAAAAGACCTCCAAGATCAAGTCCAACCATACCATGGTTACTAGATCATGGCACTAAGTGCCTTATCCAGTCTCATCTCGAAAACCTCCAGGGACGGTGAATCCACCACCTCCCTGGGCAGCACATTCCAATGCCTGATCACTCTCTCCGTAAAAAAATCTCTTCCAAATATCCAGCCTAAACCTACCATGGCAGAGCTTGAGTCTGTGCCCTCTTGTCCTCCTGCTGGTTGCCTGGGAGAAGAGACCAATCCCCACCTGACTCCAACCTCCTGTCAGGGAGTTGTGGAGGGTGAGAAGGTTTCCCCTGAGCCTCCTCTTCTCCAGGCTAAACAACCCCAGCTCCCTCAGCCTCTCCTCATGGCACTTGTGCTCCAGTCCCTTCACCAGCCTCATTGCTCTTCTCTGCACCTGCTCCAGCACCTCAATATCCCTCCTGAACTGAGGGGCCCAAAACTGAGCACAGGATTCAAGGTGTAGCCTCAGCAGCGCTGAGTCCAGGTCAGGAATCACTTCCCTGGTCCTCTTGACCACACTGTTCCTGATCCAGGCCAGGATGCCATTGGCCTTCTTGGCCACCTGAGCACACTGCTGGCTCCTGTTCAGCTTCCTGTCTCTCCAAACTCCCAGGTCCCTTTCACTCCATGTCAATTTTCCTATGAAGCTAGAGGGTAGCAAGGATAATTGGCAGCTCTGTAAGGACATCTGAAGGATGTGAGGTTTGAAAAATGAATATCTGACAATGGGTTATTGGAGAGGTGAAAAGTGAATGACATGGAGAGCATGTACAGGGAATAAACCTTTGGGGTCTCTCCCAGTGTGAGAACGAGGGACCCACTGCAAAAATGAGCAGCTTCCTTAAAAGAAAGGAAGTGAGTTTTTATGTAGCACATACTTCAGTAGTGGAACTCATTACCATAATATGTAAAGGGGTCAAAAGTACAAACAGGTCACTTAATGTAGGATATAGTCTCAATAAATCATAGAATTTAGGGATTGGAATAGACCTTACAGATCATCTAGTCCCAACCCCCTTCCCTGGGGCAGGGACACCTCCTCACTAGATCAGATTGCTCAAGGCTTCATCGAGCCTGGCCTTGAACACTGCCAGGGTCAGGGCAGACACCACATCCCTGGGCAACCTCTGCCAGTGTCTCGCCACCCTTAGAGTAAAAAACATTTTTCTCACATCCAACCTAGACTTTCCCTTCTTCAATCTGAACCTAAATATGTGTGTCTGAGTACAACATCTGCCTTGGAACTGTTGAATCACAGCTTTGTAGAAATCAGGAGAACCTACCAGATAAAATTTATTGTATGTATGCTGCATTTCCTTGGTTCTGTCCCTGATCACCTGTTATCAGCTGGTCTCAGAAATAGCTGATGGGCTACTTAGATTGATAATTTAGCACAAAACCAGTTTTGAGTAATTAACTTCATATTCCCCCTCCTCTCTGCATCCCAGATCTTCATTGAAAGAACAAGTAATAACAAACACTTGAACACCATCAATATCCGACACATTGCCAATTCGATTCGAACTCACGGAACAGGAATCATGAACACAACAGTGAGTATCTTTTGCACTATTGCTGGTTTATTATTTTTTCTTAACTTGTGTACAAAAGCCTCCAAACTCTTGCATCTCCTAATAGTTGGTTTGGTTATGCAGTTTTAATAATGCAATAATGATGTTCTGTGTGTATTAATAAAACAAATTGGTTCTTAGACATGACACAAATCAATATAGAATCGTAGAATTTAGAGGTTGGAATGGACCTTACAGATCATCTAGTGCCAACCCCCTGCCCTGGGCAGGGACACCTCCTCACTAGATCAGGTTGCTCAAGGTTTCATCCAGCCTGGCCTTGAACACTGCTAGGGTTGGGGCAGCCACCACATCCCTGGGCAACCTGTGCCAGTGTCTCACCACCCTTACAGTAAAAAACATTTTTCTCACATCCAACCTAGACTTTGTCTACTCCAGTTTGAACTCGTTACCCCTTGTCCTATCACTGCAGTTCCTAACACAGAGTCCCTCTCCAGCTCCCTTGTAGGCCCTTCAGATATTGAAAAGTTCTTCTGAGGTCTCCACGCAGTCTTCTCTTCTCCAGGGTGAACAGCCCCAGCTTCCTTAGCCTGTCTTCATAGGGGAGATGCTCCAGTCCTCTTAGCAACTTTGTGGCCTCCTCTGGACTTGCTCCAACTGTTCAATGTCCTTCCTATGTTGAGGAAACCAGAACTGTGTGCAGTATTCCAGGTGGGGTCTCACCAGAGCAGAGTATAGAGGGGAAGAATCACCTCTTTAAACCTGCTAGGCACACTCCTTTGGATGCAGCCCAGGATTCAATTGGCTTTCTCGGCTAATATCCCAATCTCTTGGGATTTATGTCATTACCAGTTGTTATATAAAAGTTAATGAAGAGATCTAAAACCACATCAAAGAAGATATAGGTGTTCTGGCGGGACTGTTCTGGTCAAGGGAACTGCCCTAATACTGTATGTGGGAACTGAAAAGTTCTTAGATTATTGGAAAATCATAGACTCATCAAGGCTGGAGGAGAGTCATTGAGTCCAACCATTAACCTGTCACGGCTAGAACCCCTAAAGCCTAAACCATATTCTCCAGTGCCAGATCCAGACACCTCTTGAACACCTCCAGGGATGGTGACTCCACCACCTCCCTGGGCCATATTCCAGTGCCTGACCAAGAGAACTTGTAGTACAAATTACATGGGAATCTGCTGACAACAGCTCTTAGATGCTTTTGTTCCTTTGCTAACTCTCTTGATTTGATTGTATTATTTTCTGTTTCTCTTCTAGGTAAATTTCACTTATCAGTTTTTGAGGAAAAAGTTTTACATTTTTAGCCAGTTCATGTATGATGAACATATCAAATCCAGGCTTATCAAGGACATCAGGTTCTTCAGGGAAGTCAAGGATCAAAATGATCACAAGGTATAGTAATTATTGAAGGCTTGAGAGTCTCTTGGCTAAACAAAGTGCTTCTTTTATGTGAATAAAGGTACACCAAACCATACCACTCCAGGTATTTAAATATGTATCTCCAGATCAAGTGGCAGCTTTTGTCCTAGCAAAATGCAGTGTTGAAAATGCCTGTGTTCAGGATGGCTTTGTTTCATTCTCTCAGTGACCTGAAAAGGATGATTTGAGGGCATCACAGTCTACTGGAGATTTCAATTTCTGGTCTAAATCTTGCTTAACAGTTGTCAGTTTTGAGTAATAAGCTTATTCCAATTGAATACAAAATGGTGTGAAGATGTAGCACTCATTCCAGTGTGTCAGGATTTAGGGACGAGGGTCCGATTTTCTCTGCTAGAAAACTGTGAGAGACAGCTTGTCTAGTACAATAGACTGCTAAACTTCTTTGTATGTCAAGTACTTATTTCATTTAGGAATACTTTCTTGTTCACAATAACACTTCAATTTCACTATTTCACTTTCTAGTATCCCTTTGAAAGAGCAGATAAATTCAACCGTGGCATCAGGAAACTTGGAATGACCCCAGATGGCCAGAGCTATCTTGACCAGTTCAGACAACTCATAAGTCAAATTGGTATGAAATGCTATCTAAGTTGTTATAAATGTTAGTAAATGGAAGAGATCTTCCTGATCTTAGTAACTGAACTTCTAGCTCAGGCTAAAGCTGGACTTAATTCCAGTCAGATGGAAAGTAGTTTGCTTGTACCCCATGCTAAATAAATGCTCTCAGTTAATTACACAGAGATCCCAGAATCAGTTAGGTTGGAAGGGACCACAGTGGGTCATCTGGTTCAACCTCCAGCAGGGCCACCCTAGAGCACATAGCTCAGGGTTGTGTCCAGATGGTTCTTGAACACCTCCAGTAAGGGAGAATCCACAACTCTCTGGGCAATCTGTTCAGTGCTCAGTGACTGCACAGGAAAGAAGTTCTTCCTCATATTCAGGTGGAACTTCCTGTGCATCAGTTTTTGCTGTTCCCTCTTGTTTTATTGGTTTCCCCCACTGAGCAGAGTCTGATCCATCCTCGTGGCACTTCCCATTCATGGACTTGAATATATTAATGAGGTCTCTCTCAGTCATCTCTTCTTGAGGCTGAATAGGCCCAACTCCCTCAGCCTTTCCTCATCAGTGAGGTGCTCCATCTTCATCTAAAATATAGTTACAGCTTGTATAGATTCCTGTTCCCTTTTCAGTTCCTTATGTTTTGAACTCACTTTTATCCGTTTTGAGTATATTGCCCAGAAAAACACAGTATTGTTAGGTTCATGTAATTCAGGAAATGGCCACAAATCCAACCAGGAGTGATGCATGACAGTATAGTGATATTTTCAGCCATTGATGCTGGAGATATGCAGAGCTGATCTGAACTTGCAGGTATTTAACATGCTCAATGGAAAGAGTTTGGACTATTTGACTCTCATGCTGCTGTGGAAGTGAACACAGCCTTGCCTGAAAGTGCACTTGTGTTTCATTTCTCTACACAGACTTTTGATACCGGGCTCCAATGGAACTCTTGAAACTTGGCTTTCAGAGCAGTTTCTTTGCCAGAAACTTTAATTTACATTTCAGAGAGTTTATAGAGCTAGGAAGTGTGTTTGTGTGTGTATTTAAGTACCTATAAATTGTTTCATTATTTTTTCTTCTTCTCAAAGGTAACGCTATGGGTTATGTACGGATGATAAGATCTGGTGGACTTCACTGCTGTAGCAGTGCAATTAGGTACCTACACAAATATTTCATTTTGCTCTTTGCTCCTCATTCTTCTGCTCCCTATTCCTGCTCATGTTCCCCATGTCCTTATCTGTACCCCATAACGCTGGAAAGATCCATTTATATGCCTTCATTTTAAGTGGAATTATCAAAGAGTGCTGAGATTCAGAACTGCACAATCATTGCCATAAACCACTAAAAATGAAACAAATTCCATGGGAAAATGCTGCAAAGGAGTTAATAGAATGTACATGTAAGATGTTATTCCTTAATTAAGTCAGTAATTTGTGATGTTAATCATTTCAAAGCTGCATTAAGGAAAACAATACTAACCTTGAGAAACTTGGAAAACAACTTTTTTTGATACTTTTTTTCTGTGCAGATGTCTGTGTTTATAGACGGTCATTAAAATATAGTGACTTGTGCATAGTAAGAAATAGTTGGTTTTCTAGCAAATAATAGTGAATTTCCAGTTCCTAAGGATATCAAGTGCTAGAGAGAGATGGTGACCCAGTAAAAGCAAGACAAACACTGATGGGTGTCGAGGTCTCTGTGTGTGTGTGTGCATTTAGAAGTGAGGTTAGTAGTGCCTGAGTGAGAATGCTGTGGCAGATGTGATGTGGTATGACTTGAAGTGAATCAAGCCCAGAAAATTAAAGTAACTAAGTTCTAAATTAGGGGAGCTACTTCAGTGAACAGAGACAGTTGAGCAACAACCTAACAAACAGTAAGTTTTCAGGTTTGTTCCTGATCTGGAAGATATTGTTAACTTTGAAGAGCTGGTGAAAGAAGAAGAACTCTCAGAAGAAACCCAAAAAGCAGCAAGGTACCCTAGCAGGGGATCTGGGGCGGGGATGGGGTGAGAATATTGTAGTTTTGTTTATGAATGCTACTATTAGTTGCACTTTTGTGTGTGTGTACTAAAAGTTCAGCTGCGTGTATGTAAAAATATTTGCTTTCCTTCAAAGCAGAGAAAAGAGCAGCAGCTGTTTTAGGAATGCAAGGTGGCATTGGTCCTAATAGAGTGTTAGAACCTGATGTCTTGGAAAAACCCCTGTCCAAAGACTAACAAGCTTTCCTCACTGTGTGTCTGACTTCCACTTTTAGGATGTCCAGGGCCCTAGGTAAAAAATGATGCAAGCATTCTATTAGAATCAAAGAATCAGGCATGTTGGAAAAGACCTCCAAGATAATCAAGTCCAATCCTACTGTGGTTACTAGACTATGGTACTAAGTGCCACATCTAGTCTCATCTTGAAATCATCTAGTCTCATCTTGATGCCACCTCCCTGGGCAGCACATTCCAATGTCTGATCACTCTCTCTATAAACAATCTCTTCCTAATATCTAACCTAAACCTACCATGGCAGAGCTTGAGTCTGTGCCCTCTTGTCCTCCTGCTGGTTGCCTGGGAGAAGAGACCAACCCCCACCTGACTCCAACCTCCTGTCAGGGAGTTGTAGAGGGTGAGAAGGTTTCCCCTGAGCCTCCTCCTCTCTAGGCTGAACAACCCCAGCTCCCTCAGCCTCTCCTCATGGCACTTGTGCTCCAGTCCCTTCACCAGCTTCGTTGCTCTTCTCTGCACCTGCTCCAGCACCTCAATATCCCTCCTGAACTGAGGGGCTCAGAACTGAGCACAGGATTCAAGGTGTGACCTCACCAGCACCGAGTCCAGGGGCAGAATCACCTCCCTGGTCCTCTTGACCACACTGTTCCTGATTCAGGCCAGGATGCCATTGGCCTTCTTGGCCACCTGAGCACACTGCTGGCTCCTGTTCAGCTTCCTGTCTCTCCAAACTCCCAGGTCCCTTTCTGCCTGGCTGCTCTCCAGCCACTCTGTCCCCAGCCTGGAGTGCTGCATGGGATTGGTATGGCCAAAGTGCAGGACCAGGACCAGCACTCAGCCCTGTTAAACCTCATCCCATTGGAATCAGCCCATCTCTCCAGCCTATCCAGGTCCCTCTGCAGAGCCCTCCTGCTTTCCAGCAGATCAACACTCTCCCCCAACTTTGTGTCATCTGCAAACTTGCTGATAGTTCCCTCAATCCCCTCATCTGACTCGTCAATAAAAATATTAAAGAGAATTGGGCCCAACACTGACCCCTGGGGAACACCAGTATTGACCAGCTGCCAACTGGACACAGCACTGTTCATCACCACTCTCTGGGCCTGGCCATCCAGCCAGTTCTTCATCCAGCAGAGAGTGCCCCTGTCCAAGCTGTGGGCTGCCAGCTTTTTCAAGAGTGTGCTATGGGAGATGGTGTCAAAGGCTTTGCCAAAATCCAGGTAGATTCTTAGGCCTTTTTTTGAGTAAATGAAATCAAATTGGCTGTAGAGGTAGAGAACTGAAAATACAGGACCGCAGATATAGGCAAAGGGTGAAGAAAAAGCTGTTACCCCAAGAAGGGAGTAAGCAAAGAAACTTCCAGCAGAAGCCAGGTAACTCCTTGCTTCTCCTTTGCAGACAGTTGGACTCTGTCCTCAGTGACCTCACCCGGAACTTTGCAGAAGGAACAGAGTACTTCAAGATGCTTGTGGATGTGTTTGCTCCTGAATTCCGCAGCCCGAAGAACATGCATTTGCGGAACTTCTACATAATTGTTCCCCCTCTGGTGAGTGTTTGCATTGGACCAGGACTTACCTGGAAAAAAAAGAGGTATCAGATCAGCTTTGTGTTTAGATAATATTTATTGGACTGTTGACTATAATATTCTATCCATATGACTATCATATTTACGGTGTGGAGGGTTGGGACTAGATGGTCTCTAAGGTTCATTCCAACCCTAAAATTCTATGATTCTACTTTCTTCTCTGATGATGGTTATTGTTTTGAGGATGGTTTTGTTGTCCAAAGTCAGGTTTTTGTTTATTTACATCAATTTATGTACTAGTACTCAAGAGGTAACTTAAAAAACTACTCCTCTTTGAATCACATTTGGAGAAGCCAAGTGAAAGAGGAGGAGTTGGAACAGCAAGATCAAAGATAATTTAAAATCATGTTCCTCAGCTCTCATGCCTGTGCTCTTTCTGCACACAAGAAGTATCTTTAGGCTCTTTTGATGTCGTGTTCTAAGGCAGTAAAATTGAGGCATTCTCTGTTGGAGTTGGACCTGCTTTTGATAATAAGCTTTGTTTAGAAAGAGTCCAACTAGATGGAGGTGATGCACACTTGAGTCTGGCATTGTGGACATTTGGAAGAGGTTCAGTTTGAAGGCCAAAATGATCTAGACAGATTAATGTGTAGCATCCCATTTTAGAAGCTGGTTTTGTAGTGTTGATAAGCCATAAACTTCAAACTGTGAGAATACAGGTCATGGTCATAGAAGTGAGGGAAAGTAAAGGCTCTTGACAAATACTTTTGAGCTTTTTTCTTTTCTTCTGTGAAGTTGTTGTTTTTTTTTGTCTAATAAGTACAGTTTGAGGAATCTCCATTTTAGTGGAAAAAGGCATTTCATTGTAGTTAAACTTGAAACTGTCCTAGGGTTTCATTTCCATGTCTGAAGACTTATTTCATACAAACCCACAGCACTCCTAGTAATAGACCTGGATCTAGTGCTCAACATCATGGAAAATGGAAGGCTATTGAAATATTTCGACTGCTTTCTAAACAGAGTGAAATAACAAGAGCTTTAAAACACTGTTCTCTGTAAGTTTTCCAGGAATCTGGGCTGTCTAAATGATCCTATGGTCGTTTGCATGTTTATCTCTAGTAATCCCCAAGAGAATGTGAAATGTGGTTTTGATTTGGGGTTACAGCAGTGACAGGTTAGTGGTTGGACTCGATCTTGGAGATCTCCTCCAACCTTGATGATCCTATGAAATAATAGTCTGACCAGAACATTGAAGGTTCAGATCTATCTTTGGTTTTTTGCTTATGTATATGGAAATGCTTTTCAAAGCTTAATTTGCTTTCTTCCCAAAAAGTCTAGAAAAAGGACAGGTTTTCATACAAAAATGCCTAAGGATGAGAGACACAGTGGGCACAGTTTTGGACATGCAATTCTATTCCTAGGTAAAAATATGTATGTGAATGCCTTGTGAAATTTGTGCATCTGGGATTCCAAGACTGTTTTTCATTCTTTCAGACCCTCAATTTTGTAGAACATTCAATCAGCTGCAAGGAGAAACTGAATAAGAAGAATATAAGTGGAGCAGCTTTCACTGATGATGGGTTTGCCATGGGTAAGTTGCAGCACACTCACTAGCCTTTGGGTAAGCCAAGGTAAAGGATATTTGCAGGAAGAGTTGTGTTTATATTTTGTCTGATCCCATCATTTAAATCTGATTTCTTGGCTTCTGCACAGTGGATTTGAGCATTGTTACTGTGTTCAGAATCTCCTAAGCACAGAGTAGCTGAGTATGGGAGCAGACAGTTTTGTTGTGTTCTGCTTCCCAATTTGTTTCAAAGCTTGTGGCTTTCAGCCCATGAGAAGGAATGAAAGTCTTTTGAGAAGTTGTGAGGCTTTAGAAAATGGCAGCATTTTCTTTACTGTGAAATTTCCCGCGAGATTTAATTGTAAATTTAATTGCATTTTAAGTGTTACTTGTGTGGGAATTATCAGCTTAGGCTGATCCATAAAAAAACACTCACAAAACGTGTCACAATTGCATGTTGACTTTGGTATGTGGTTTGTTAATGACTGTAGGTGTGGCTTACATTCTGAAGCTTTTGGATCAGTACCAGGAGTTTGATTCTCTGCACTGGTTCCAGTCTGTTAGAGAGAAGTATGTGAAGGAAATCAGAGCAGTAGCTAAGCAACAGAACGTGCAGTCCACTAATCAAGATGAAAAACTACTACAAACGATGAACCTCACTCACAAACGACTGGAAGTTTGTTTACAGGTACAGCATGGGCCTAGTTCGCTGTTCCAGTAACAATATCTGTTCTGTATTGAGTTCAGCACTTACTCATCACAAATCAGGTGTCTGCTTATGGAGCATATTGAGAGCAAAACCCAAAGCATTGTCTGCAGCAGTGATCCCAAAAGAGTATAAAGAAATGAGGTGTATGATCTGGAGGGAATGTCATCAGTGTTTGTGGTACCTGAGTCTGGCAAGAGGATGTGGCTGATTGGAATTCTTTGTCCCATGGAGTTTGAAATCGAATGCACTTAAACCCTAAATGCTTAAATAGCAGAGAACAATGTTTTGGTTAAATTTCTTACAAAGATGTTACATAACACTGTGAACCTTCAGAGTTTCGTAGGTGTTAATTCTGAGCTGCAAAGTTGAATGATGCCCCAGCTGTCAAACAGAGGAAAGATGCATTTGAAGCACAGCAGCTCAGGTTTCCTCTGTGGTGTGGTGCTTTCTCTCTCTCTCTGCTCTTGATTTGAGGAGAGTATGGGACAAATCTCTAGTTGGCCATTTATGAACAGCCCATGGTTACATTCTGTATTGAGATAGACAAAGCCCAGGATGTCCTCATGACCCCCATGAATGTGCAGTGTTGGGTCATCTGCTGTTAAGAAAGCACTGAACCCTGCTCAGAAACTGATCAGGCTTGTGGTCACTTCAGTTCTTGGCTTGCATGATTTTCCATGGTTAAGTTGCTGCAAGTTCTCACTGCTGCTACAAACCTCATTTTCAGCCTCAGTAGATTGGTAATGTTTCTTGCAGTTATGCTGCTTTGATGAAGTTGGCCTTGAAAGCAAAGGCTGACATTTGCTTTGCGAAATCCCAGAATCAATTAGGTTGGAAAAGACCTCTGAGATCATCAACTCCAACCTATGACCTAACCCCACCATGTCACCTAAATGTGTGTGAATAAGGTATGAGTGGAGAAAGATTCTCTAGCATTTAAGTGCTTTACATACTGAAAGCTAAGCCTAAAATTCTTCTGAAACAAACATTTATATCTGCTTACAAATTCATTCCTGTGCTACACTGACACTCCTCTCCTATATCTTTTCCCGTAGGAATTTGAGCTCCTTTATTTCTCACTAAGTAGCGCAAGAATTTTTTTCAGAGCAGATAAAACTGCAGCAGAAGAAAGCCAGGAAAAGAAAGAAAAAGAAGGTGAGTGAATGCTATAGGTAGACCATTTTGGCCCATGAGAGTGTGGCCTTAGTAGGGAAGGTGCTTTTTTTTCTCGTCTTCCAGAGCTGCTTTCTTGCTAGTGGGTTGATTCAGTGTTCCAGAAAGAGGTTTGTGGGGGTTAAGGGTGGTGAGGAGTCAAAAACAGCTCATGGAGCCCTTGTTTGGAACAGGAGAATTTCAAGCTGGGCTTCTGGGGTGTGGAAAAAAAGGCAACATCACAAAACCCCAACCCAACCCCATAAAATCTGGTACAGGGAGAATTGGATCCTTGCAGTAATACTCAATTCAGTAATTTCAGCATTATGCTTACCCCTCAATTCCCAGCGTGGACAATAGCAGCATTTTCTGTACAGCCTCAGCTGCTGTGAAATAAAGTGGTGGTTTTCACCTGATTTTTACCAACTGGTTTTAAACTTATGTAGGCAGATGATGCAGTTAGTGTAGGAATTCAGATGTTTGATATGTTTTTGTCTACCATTGAATTCTGTATTCAACAGGTAAGATGTTAGTTTGTGGTATGATCTCTTGACTAGGCAATGTGGGTCTTTTGTGTTTATATTCCTGCTTATATATTCTCCCTCATGAATACTGAAAGGTTCTCTTGGCTATGGGAAGATCCTTTCCAAAGACCTAAGAGTGCTCCTGAGGATTAAGATACAGAAATGCAGTCCAGTCCCAAGTTGCAGTACATTAAAAATTGAACTGGTAAATAATTTTCCCCTATAGTTCTGACAAAGGCACAAGTGACCTGTGAGGTTCCAGTCGCTGGAGGAAAAGATCAGTTTTCCTTTGCACTAGGAAAATGGTTTGAAAAGAAAATCTTTTCTTTTTAACATGAATTTATATTTGATCATATTCAGCAAAGTTGCTCCAATAATTGTTCAACTCAAAAAAAACCAACCAAAAAACCCCACCCAAAAAAAACCCCAAAAAGCAATGCCAAACTGCTCCAGGCATTGTGGTAAGGGCAAACTTCCCTGGTGTCTTTGAGAGAACATTCAGTAGAACATCAGTTACCTGATGATATTTTAGGTTAAATATTCACCATTGTGATACCTATTCAGTTCCCCAAACATATGTTTTGTGGTAAGAAAACTTTGAAATGCATAACAGGGTGGAACGTTTTGAACACAGTAGTATCTTTGCCTTCTACCAGGATATTTGGACTTGGACTTTGCAAGATGTATGAGCCTGTAAAATTGTTAGACAAGTCCTGACTGAAGAACCTTTCACCCCAAGTATCCATATATATATATATGTGTGTGTTAAGCTTTGGGTTTTATTGTCTTGAAGAAGATGTTAACATGATCCATGCCTTTATTCTTTACTGTTGCAGAAGAATCTGGTAAAGCAAACAATGGAGACCTTTCCAACCCTACGCCTGCAGAGCCTGTTGTGAAATGACATGGCTGGTAGGGGTGATGCTTCCTTACTCAAATCATTCATGTTCTTGTCATCATCAGTAACACTCTGTTGGGGGAAAAGCTCTGGATTTTATTTACTTGCTCTGTTAAACCCAAGTACGGTAGTATTAGAATCCGTAGAATCAACCAGGTTGGAAAAGACCTCCAAGATCATCAAGTCCAACCCTACCATGGTTACTAGGCCATGGCACTAAGTGCCACATCCAGTCTCATCTTGAAAACCTCCAGGGACAGTGAATCCACCACCTCCCTGGGCAGCCCATTCCAATGCCTGATCACTCTCTCTGTAAAAAATCTCTTCCTAATATCCAACCTAAACCTCCCCTGGCAGAGCTTGAATCTGTGCCCTTTAGTCCTCTTGTCCTCCTGGGAGAAGAGACCAACCCCCACCTGACTCCAACCTCCTTTCAGGGAGTTGTAGAGGGTGAGAAGGTCTCCCCTGAGCCTCCTCTTCTCCAGGCTCCATTACTAGCATCCACTGAGGCTAGGTCCATGTTTGTCTATATTTCCTGTAGATGCTCCTATTTTTCAGGAGTTCACATTATTTCCAGCACTTTCTTTAGACTGAAAATAATGATATAAAATGTTGACCTTGGTGGTAGTTATTTTAAAGTACAGATAAAAAAACCCCTTTATTTCTAGATGCATTCTGGCATCTCTAACATAGCCTTTACAAAAACCAACTCTTAGGCTATTGGTCCTAAAATGTGAAGTGGTGCAAAAGAAAGATTCAAGTTATTGTGTGCATCTGTTGTCCAAAAAATAATTCAGACTTGGTTTTATGCAGTCCTGTTGCATTTCATGCAGTCACAGATTACACTGCAGGTGTCACAGTGTATGTTAAATTGATTCTACAAAGCTGAAGTCCTTGTCCCTGCTTTATTCCAACCCTCTTATTATGACCATAATAGGATTTGTACCTTGGGAACTTAGGATCCTCTCAGACATTTCTTTCCCCCTGCTGTTTTTCCACCCCCTTATCAAAGAATGAGCAAACCAGAAAAGTGACCATAACAAGTTACTTCTGCTTTCATACCAAAGGTCTGATTTGCATCCCCAGAAGTAAGGAAATCCAGAGCCAAGACAGAACCACAATCAGCTCTTCCTTTTATGACCAGACACTGTGTGATGGGTGTCTGTAACTATGAAGTGATCTTACAGTTCATCAATATGTTGTGCCTAATTGCAAGTCTCAGCCTCAACTCTGTATTTCCTTGCCTTTGTAAGTCTGTTGTACTGTCTGTGTTGTTCCTACAGTCTTACCTGCCTGATCATTTACACTACAGGCTCAGAAGCTGCTGAACACTGTGAGAACTCTGTGTAAATATAACATCTCTTAATGCCTGCAAGTAGAGATTCTAGATTTGTGCAAAAGTTACTTGGATTCCTAACTGAAGTAGCTAGACTTAGCTTAAAACTTAACACCACTTTCATTACAAGATACAGGTGTGTTTTAATCTCCCAGAACATAAAACACTTCTAGGTCTTACAAACTAGAATAAACTACTCTGGTCAGTCCAACTGAGAATTACTTTTTGGGAGTTTTTTTGGCATTCTTAACTGTATTTTTAGCCCATACTTGCAAGCTTCTTTTGTTTCTTCTATTTACACAAAAAGATAATGTTTTAATGGTTCTAATTGTTCCACCCACCCTTGGGTCACTGGTTAAGACAATTCCTGGTATACTTCTGATTCCTGTCACCTCAACACTTAGCCAGGTAGGAAGACTTTCGTTGCAACTGGAAAGACCAGACTGATATGAAAGTTCCTTTGCAAACATGACACAGAAGCTTTATGGACTGTTAAAATCAGCTGGGCTCATTAAAGTTTTTCTTTTCAACCCATTCTAACTGCCCTAAAAAAATGCTGCATTTACTTGAGTTATGTTTTTGCTTTTTTATTTTGATACAGGTTTTGTTGTTTTGGTTTGCTTTTTTTTTTTCACTTTGTGCATACTTTTCTTGACCAAACTGTGCTGCACTGAGCACTGAGTAGTGCTGCCCAGCCTTCCTGC
>NW_008672566.1:5202-10031 GCF_000695815.1 Acanthisitta chloris | reverse complement strand
TCCTGCTGCTAATTTCCATACTGCTGTACTTGCTGGGCACATCTTTCCATATCTCAGCTGAAGTCATGTAAGTTCTTGGAGTGGAATGGCCAAGGACTACATTTCCTTCTTCCACAGCAGCAGCAGAATCATGGATGGAGTTTGTTCCCCCAGGATGGTCTCACTAGGTAGCTGCCTACAGTCAAGACATGACCCACACTCTCATCTGCACTTGTATTTTCCCTTTTCTTAGTTGTTTGGGGTTTTTTTTTAAATCTTGGATAGGTAATACTTTGCAGTTAAACATAATGGGAATTGAACACCATCTTAATGTATGGTGGTAACAAGTTCATGTGGTTCTGGTGATAGCAATCCTAGAGGAAAGTTGTAGCCTATTTTTATAGCAGCCTGGTTAATCTGGGAGCCCTGAATGTATATTCTGTGTGGCAAAAATATCTCTAGACACAATATGTACAGAGCTAATAGAGCTTTTCTTGCTAATACAGGCCTGTAGTTTGTATTTCCTTCTTTCTCTTTGCCATGTAGCAGCAGAGACACACAAAGATTTTCCTCCTCTGAAATACCAGGTGGGTCCTGGGTGTGGATGTCACATACCCCACTGTGCCACATGTGACCCTGAGTCACATTAAATCCTTTTTTCCCCCCCCCCCACCTCCAAAAATAAGGAAGGGGGTGCAAAATTCTTGCTGTGGTGCTACTACTCTTTTCATTGCTTTTTTATTTCTCCTCCTGGTCCAATTCCAGGAACAAAGTGGACCCTAACTGGTCAGCTGGAGATGATGGAGCTAAAACAAAACAAACAAAAAAAATCTCCCAAACTAAACCAAACCTGCTCACTCAGAAGTGCCAGAGGTGACAGAAGTGAGAGGATGATGTGTTTGATGAAGGGACATAGATCTCTAGAGGTTTGGGGTTTTTTTTCCCCTTCAAGCCAGGAGTAGAGCAGGCTCAAGGTCAGTCTCTCCCTCAGCAAGCAGCTGTCCCCACTGCCCTGGTATGCTCAGGCTGGTGCCTGTGAAAGTGGCAGCAGCTGCTCTGCCAGAGGTTGTGCACCTTCCTCCTGCCACAGTGCTGTGCCCTCAATGCCAGAAACCCTGGGGTGCCTTACCCATGCCCCTGGCAGCACAGTGGTTAGGGGAGCAGAGTGTCAGCACCCCACTCCCTCAAGGTGTTAGCATTGACTCGTGGCTGGTGCTGAGGGTTACACTCTGCAGGGCCTAATGTGGTCTGTAACCAGAAGTCAATTTGAGTTTCATCAGATGTGTCCGTCAACAGCTGTTTTCAGCTTCTCAGGTACAAAGGACCAAATGTAATACTTAATGTTTCCTAACTCAATGTACAAAAGGGTATTTTGTTACTTCAGTCTCTTTGGGTTGTGAGTAGAGAACATTCTGTACATAAAAACTGTGTTAATAAATGCAATTTTGAGAACCTCATTCTTAGTGTCTTCAGTACCACCACTTCAGCAGATGTTAACTTTTTTTCAAGAAGACAGCTTCAACTTTTATTTAAGGAAGTTTTGTGTCAGTTACTAACAATTTTCTTCCATGGTTCTTTTGAAACATTCAGTTGCCAGTTAAATTCAATTTATTTCACATCAAACACTTCCAAACTGGGATCAGATTCTGCTTACAGCAAATCTAGTTTCCTAGTAAGTGACTGTGTTAAATTAAGTTTGAGGACTTCAACCATTTTTTCTAGACACTTTATCTTGATGCGTACAAACTTTGCTATAGGTTACGTCCCTCCCCCCATAGCAGCTGCTTGGTTGGTTGTTCTTGCAAAGTACCATTGCTTATATTTTTCAGGAGGGAAAAAAAACTTATTAGCCAAGTAGCTCTAATGTCTAACCCCAGGAATGTACTATGAGACTAGTCAATACATGATGGACTTTAAAATCTAGCAGTTTATTGCTCAATTCCTTAAAACCCAAAGATTGCTGGCAGAATCAGCTCTTGCATGTCACCACAACGTTAAACATACACAGAGTTCTTACTATAAAAGTACTTATTGGTCCTAACTATTAAGCATCTCTGGCAACTTAACTAACCATAGAAAAACTGCACAGGACTTAACATGCTATGTTTGTTGACTATCTCTGAGGTTTGCATGTCAGTGGTGTTTAGAGTAATAAATCAAGGAGGTAACATCATGTCCATTGCTTAATTACAGACTGGGAGACTGTGGTCCCTGTGAAGGTAAGAGTAGGCACTTAGATTGGTTTTGTGAGCTTATTCTAGAGGCAATATAAAAATAGATTATATTAAAAGGAAAAATTTAGTGTTTACAAATGGTTTTGTAAATAGGCTAACACAAAAGGTACATCTTGTTACACTTAACCTAGACTAAGGAGAACTTCATCTGAAAATAAAGTAGATAAGTGCATTTTTCACCTTCATTCAGATGCATATAATCATGCAGACTATGAAAATGGACTGTGGTAGAAAGTTGAGGCCTGGGATTTGTTAAAGGAGCTACCAGCTCACAGGAATTTCAGTGGAATTGCAGGCCATGGAACTGCAGCAATGCCATTAGCCCAGCTGTGCTCTCCTGCCTCCCAGCAGAGCAAGAGGCTCATGCCAAATCATTGCTGAAGATTGTCACCTTCCCAGCCACAGCTCTACCCTCCACACTCACTAATGCAAAGTGGCCAAGTCATGCTGTTTTTCCACTGGAAATCCAGAGGGAACTCCGCTGCAAAGCTGACGGGTGTCCTCCACCAGGAGAAGAGCAGTTGACCTTGGGTGTGCACAGGTGACTGAAAAACCAGAGATCCTTCCCTGCCTCTGCTACTTCCACACAGGCTGCAGGAAGGGGCAGGAGTGGTTTATGCTTCTGATTCCTCCCCTGCTTCATGCATGGCTCCATCCTCTTCTGAGAGATCATTCAGAAGCATGAACTTTCCATCGTTTGTGAATGGCACAGACTTCATGAGCTGAGCTAACGCCTCGGGGTCCTGACGGAAAAGAAGAGAGCTCAGCAGAGCAGCAGCTTTATCTGTGCTAGCCCCTGACTCCCAGTTGCCTGACATGGACAAGTCAGACCCCAAAAGGTATTATTTATGTGTCAAACATTTAGACTAAAGGTTTAAGAAAAGAAAGCAATTGCAAAACCTTAGCAAGTAGTATCTGAAAAGTAATACTTTTTGGTTAAGTAAAGAGAGAGTCCCTGGAAGGAATATTTTCCCTGTAAGGAAAAAAAGGTGATTCGTTTTGAGCCTTTATTTTGCTGTTCTTATCGGGCATATAATTACTGAAGAACAACGAGAAAAATGACTGTCTAAATAACTCATTATACCCATGTTTATTGCCTGTGACTGAAAGCTCATTCCTCCAGCTGGTTCTGAAATCTTAGCAGCTAAAATACACAGCAAATATGAATGTATCAGTGTCACGGATGATTAAAATGTATCTACAAGGGACAGGGTAACTTCCCCATTCATTTTAAGTGGAAAAACTGCAATTTTCATCCCTAAGGGATGAAAGAATAGGAGTTTCTAAAAGTGAAACATCAACGTGTGTGATCTTCACGTAATCCCGAACAGTCTAGGTTTGGTTTTTGGAAACCTTTGCTCACAGCTTCCTTTCAAACATGAACAACTGGATTTGTATAGTTCTGAATTTGATTTAGGGTGGCACATTGTGTCTCAAATCAAGCCACTGAGCTGGTTTCTTGCTATGTTGAATAATGTCTGCAGTGTCATTATGAGGAAGAGCAGTTCTTTTTTCTTAGGCACACCAGATGTACTTGGATGGTGCAGCCAAAAAAGCAGAACGTGATGTATCAATCACCACACAGACATGGGGAAGGAAACAAACTTACCTTCTGTGCCTCGATGATTTCTTTTCCCAAGCTGATGGCATAGCAAATCTGAAAAGAAGAAATATATAGACAGTTCAGTTCAATTTTTTGGTTTTTTTGTTCCTTAGTTAGGGCTAAACCACAGAAGTGTCAGTGCAGACTTAGTCTTAAACCCAGACCTAAAAAGCAGAGGTGGAACACCAACCCACTATGCTAACTACATAAAAATATACCTATCTTGGGTTCAGCTTCAAAGCTCATTGGAGCTTGTGAATCCTTGTACTCAACTCAGTTTTACTCCCCAATCTTTGTTTCCAAACGTGGGGGAGTATTGTAAGGGTGTTAACTGTTTGTAGGGACAAAAATTCTCCACCCTGTCCCTGATTCCTATAGTTGTGGCATGCAGCAAACACACAGAGGTGTAGCACAGTGTGGCTGCCTTGTCTTTGAAAGCTTCACAGATGTGTCTACACAGCTGACATTCCTTTTTGTGTGCTAGACACACACACTTTCCCCTCTCTCAGTGCTGGTTTTATCAATTCCATCCTTCCCTCTTTGTTGCACATGCTGCTGCATTATCTGTTTGGGCTTTTTTTGACATGGGCATCAAATGTTTGCCTGTTAACTCCTTTTCTTGGCAAGAAATGGAGCTGCTCTTGCTTCTATAGCACTGATTCCAACATGTGTGAGCCTAGAAGCCAAATAACATGTTTTCTAAATAAAGTACTATATTCAATGTTATGCAAACCTTTTCCCCTTCTGTGTTGCTCTCAAACACATATGCACTCATGGTTTCTTCTCCCAGAGCCTCAGTGAGGCGAACCACAAAGCCAATTAGTCGCCTGTTCTCCTGATGAGCAGCAAACTGTGTCACAGTTGGGAGTTCAAACTGGAAAAGTGAAAGAAAGAAGTGAGTTGGTGTAACCAGCATATGGTTAGCTTGGTCAAGGGCTGAAGTTCATGTGGTCAGAGCTGCACCAGATACAAAAAGAGAAGTTACTTACACTTGCTCGTGTCACTTGGGTTTG
>NW_008672566.1:0-5182 GCF_000695815.1 Acanthisitta chloris | reverse complement strand
AGAAAAAAAAAACCACAGGCAATTATTTTAGAGTAGTTCTTGGGAATTTCAAAGGGCTTTGAGGATAGAAAGGCAATCACTGTAAATTACAATTCATGGATGAGGAAACATGCACAGAATCAGATGCTTTCTTTGTGAGTGGCAAGGTTCAGCTCTAGTCCCTGACATGGACAGGTCAGAGCACCTTTCTGAATCATTCACTTGGAAACGATCCCGAGTTTATTGGCTAACACACAATGCAGAGGGACATAAACACATCCCAGCTAAAGGGAATGGCTGATATCAGCATATTCTACAATCTTCCAATCCATTTGTTTGCATCTTTTTCTGTATCTTTGCAGGGCCTTACAGCCCCACTGCACCCCCTGAATTTTGGTAGCATGTTACAGCTTGGTCAGGAGGATTTCTAGATACTACAGCATAAGAAAAGAGCCTTTTTTTTCTAAGCAAAGTAAATCTGGGGATCTTTGTCCCTCAAAGGGAAACACAAAACCAAAGATACTTTATTCATCACAAGTTGTATGAAGAGAACAGAATGCTGACAAGGTAAAGATTTTACCTCAGGTTCTTGCTGGTGACCATGAGGTGGGACTCAGCCATACGGAATATGTTGTGAATGGCACGAGCAGCTAACACTTGTCTCATGGCTTCATAAATCACTTCACACGTCACATCTGACTGCACAGCCATAGAGCCTAAAAACCGAACCACGAACATCTGCTGCAGGAGTGAATCTGGAAGATAAAAGGCATAACTTCCTTTGCTCTGCCACTTCAGTTTTTCAGTAGCTCAAGTTCATAATGGAATTATTTGATTCCCTTTGGAAACTCAACAGGAAGCCTGGGGACTGTTGGGAATGGTGGCTTCCCGCCATGAGCCACACAGTGCCCTGACCCAGTTTTAAACAGTGCATGAACGGGTAGAGATGGGGAAGGAAATGACTGCAGTTGCTTGGGATCTCTGAAAGTGTAACTGTTCCTTCCTGCTTTATTTGATTAGCTAGTAAAATTCCTTTGGTACCTTGCTATCATGTACACATAAACTCTGCACATAAACTGTGAGAAATTTATGACTGTGCACAAGCCTTGGCTTCCTTCAAATTAACTCTTAAAGCCTTGCACAGTCCTCTCTTTCTTCTACGTCCTTCTGACCTTCCATGAAGCTGGGCCCAATGAGGTTTCATTAAATCCTTCCTTGCTCCTTGACTGTCACCATAAGACTCTTACATGTTGTTAAGAGGACTGGAGCATCTCCCCTATGAGGACAGGCTGAGGAAGTTGGGGCTGTTCAACCTGGAGAAGAGAAGGTTGTGTGGAGACCTCAGAGCACCCTCCAGGATCTGAAGGGGCTCCAGGGAAGCTGCAGAGGGACTCTGTGTTAGGAGTTGCAGTGATAGGACAAGGGGCAATGGAAACAAATTTAAAGAGGGAAATTTAGGCTAGATATTAGGAAAATGTTCTTCCTGTGAGGGCGGTGAGACATTAGCACAGGTTGCCCAGGGAGGCTGTGGCTGCCCCAACCCTGGCAGTGTTCAAAGCCAGGTTGGATGAAGCCTTGAGCAACCTGGTCTGGTGGGAGGTGTCCCAGCCCAGGGCAGGAAGTTGGGGCTGGATGATCTAAAAGGTCCATTCCAATCCCTAAAGTTCCATGATTCTATGATTTACAGCTAAGTCACCATTATGTGACAAAGCTCTGACCAGGCTCCATTTACAGCTAATGGTGTGCAAGGCAAAGCAGGATGAATCCCATTGAATGTGACTGTTCAAAGGCTACAACAGCTGTGTTTACATTGCACAAGAGGCCACAATGCTTGTTAAGCATCAGCTTCAAAACCAGTCAGCACTGCTTTGGTTCTGGGAGCAGTTCTCTGACAAAGCTGTGAGTTCCACACAGCACTTTCAAATGGTGGAGGGGAAGAGAACAGCCCGAGGGTAACCCCTGCCTGCGCTCGTAGGGCAAGTTCAGAGCTGCTGTCTTTTCCTGGCATGTTACTGAGAGGAGCATTCTGCTGAGCCTCTGTGAGATTTAGATTGTGGATTTCTGAGTACATGTGGGTAAGAAATGGCCACTAAGCAGCCTCAAACTTGAACAGAATTCTGACACAGTCCCATCAACCCCTTTCTAAATAGTCAGTCAAAAGCCACTTTTAAAATAGAACTAAAGAAAAGCAAACAAAATCTTTTTGCCTTTAAATATTTTAAGTAAACCTAAACTGAATGCTTGGACTGTCAAGAAAAAGGTGTTTGTTTCCACAGGCAGTAGTGTTTAACAGAACAGCTTCTGAAAGGAAAATACCTTCACCTGTACTCTGGATCTGTTTCTGCTGTTCCACAGGGTCAGGTACTTTCCTTAAAAGACATTGGGTGGCTGACAGCCTAAAATCAGGCAAAAAAAGAAACACTGACCTTCCTCCTCATCTTTGCTGCTGTCTTCAGATTCCCCAAATGGGTTTGCACGCCTATGGAAGTAAGAGTTAAAACTTTACTTACAGATTCTGGTCACCTCACACACATACACACAGACATGCTACAACAGCTAATCTTCTCCCCTGAAACCACACTGTTAAAGTGATTGATGTCCCTGGCCATACCTGCCACCTCTGTTCTGGTCCAGGAATTCCATGGCAGGCAGTACAATATCAAACTGAATGGGTGTTCCAGGAGCAATGAGCTGTGTGGAGTCCTGACTTCCAGCCAATTCGTTGGGAATCACTGCATCATTTTGCATATTCTTTACATTCTGGCTGAAGTGAAAATGGAAAAAAAAAAAGGTTTCAATCAATTGGTGACACTCTATCTGTGCTCTGGAATGAGACAAGATTATTCAAGAATCCAAAGCAGACTGAACCACCATAGAAACACATCAATATTTCAATCTTTACCTGTTACTGAGGACTCTAATAAAATCTCAGTTTTACTTTTCTTTGTACCTAATGGTATTTAGGAAAAAAGTAACTGCTGGTGTATTAAAACCTGAATGGAGAGCAGCTCTGAGTGTGGGCTGCCTTTCATCAAGAGGTTGCCATTTGTCTCCCTGCCCTCCAGTGTCCACATGCACAGTCAAGTTACCAGCAGAGATCTGGACTTGTGTCTACAGGTGTTGATGACAATCCACATCTTCAGGCCACTCAGCTCCATCTTGTTACAACTGCACACAGTCCCTAGTCTGTGCAAGGGACAATCTTACCTGGGGTGATGAACTTCATGTTTTTTCCCCAAGCTGGTGATGGGAGTCACTGCCTGCAGGGCTGTCTGATTCAACTTGATTGCAGCTGCCTAGGAAAACAGGACACAACAGATCTCTTATACACATACTTTATATGAACATGTAAAGAAGAGTGGGAAGACAAGTTGAAAGGAATGAACTGGAGGATGGAAACAAGCTCTCACCTCTGGATTGTCAGTGAGATAGATCTGTCTGGAGATGTTGTTGATGGCACATATCCACTAGAAGGGAAAAAGGAAATTGAAGTCTTCAAGCTCACTTGTATTATAACACCACCACCACCACCAGCAACATGCTGAGAGGGGAAAAATGATACTGAAGTCTTCAAGCTCGCTTGTAGTAATAATAATAGCAACAACAACATTAGGAAAATATTCTTACCTCCTCATATTCTTTCTTGCTTTCTGCTTGAAGGGTTATACCCCTAAAATATAAAGGTATTATATCAGTGCTAACAGTGGACACTAGGACTGTTTGACCCCAGGTCTTCTAACAATGTCACCAAACTTTGTGATATTAACCACCAAAGGATCAAAAGATCACTAATAAGACACCACATGTGCTGTTCAGGCAGTTTTGGGGGAGGATGGGAAGGAATATGTTTTCAATTTGGAAACACCCTTCTGGAAACCCAGAAAAGCTTACTGTTACAGCAAGCATGTTGTACATGAAAGAGCATCTGAAAGGGTAGGTGTGACTGGATGTCCTCAAATAAAACCTGTCCCATACGTTTTGCCTGTAGGAGTAGTGATCTGAAAGCAGTATCTTCTGTCTTCACAGTCTACAGCCATAACAGAGCAGTTGTCCAGGTCCTGAATCAATCCTCCAGCTACTGCTCCCCTTGGCTGACACATCAAGTTGCCACCTTGAGTGAAGAAATACAGTCTTTCCCAAGTTGTAGTCACCAGACCTGTTTTACTAAAGAGAAGATGTGGTGACAAAGCCTCATTACTATTGAGAAATAACTCCAAACATGTATGAAACTGAAAACATATCCTGATGCTAACCAGAACTCTATGTTCACATGGGTTAGGAAGGAAAGCAGCATCTATTCCTAGCAGATACAAATCCTTAAGGAAAGCTGAAGAATTAAATCCATTCCAAAGAGCCAAGTTAAAACCACTATCTTCTAGTTAAGGAATAAGAGTATTGAGTAACTGATGTGAAATACTATGAACAATTTCAGCACAAAGAATCCTAACTTTAAAAAGCATCTACTGCAAGTAATATCTCAGAGACCAACTCCCCCCTAGCTCTGGAGTCCTGGGATACTGTGATGCAGCTCTTAGAGTACCAGGAGAAATGAATAAGTTTCCAGTTACAAAGAAATAATCACTAGACAAACAAACTAACTGATATTTAATAAATCACATAACCAGTTTCATACAATCATGAAATCATAGGGGCACTCTCTGCTGGGTTAAGAACTGGCTGGATGGCTGAGCCCAGAGAGTGGTGGTGAACGGTGCCACGTCCCCCTCCTCCGCGTCGTCGTAGTCGGTGCCAGGCTGGGCCGGGGCAAATCCCTCGGATCCCGTGAGCCCAGAGCTGCCAGGGCACGGGGCAAGTGCAAGTTTTCAGATGACACAAAGTTGGCGGAGAGTGTTGATCTGCTGGAAGGCAGGAGGGCTCTGCAGAGGGACCTGGATAGGCTGGAGAGATGGGCTGATTCCAATGGGATGAGGTTTAACAAGGCCAAGTGCTGGTCCTGCACTTTGGCCATACCAATCCCATGCAGCACTCCAGGCTGGGGACAGAGTGGCTGGAGAGCAGCCAGGCAGAAAGGGACCTGGGAGTTTGGAGAGACAGGAAGCTGAACAGGAGCCAGCAGTGTGCTCAGGTGGCCAAGAAGGCCAATGGCATCCTGGCCTGGATCAGGAACAGCATGGTCAGCAGGACCAGGGAAGTGATTCTTCCCCTGCACTCAGCACTGGGTGAGGCCACACCTTGAATCCTG
>NW_008672565.1:0-246 GCF_000695815.1 Acanthisitta chloris | reverse complement strand
TGTGGTGGCCACACCATCGTCCTTCTTGGTGTCCCCAGTTCAGTGGCCATGCTGCAGACCCTCCTGGTGTCCCTGGGGCTGACCACTGGCCATGGTGGACACAGTGTGGTGGCCTTGCCATGGCCCCTCTCCGTGTCCCTGGGGCTCAGGGTCTGGCCAGTGGTCACCGTGGAGTGGCCATGCCAAGGTTCCTCCCAGTGTCCCTGTGACTGGCCAGGGGCCATGGGGGGCACCGTGGGGGGGGGC
>NW_008672564.1:203455-232485 GCF_000695815.1 Acanthisitta chloris | reverse complement strand
CCCGCCGAGCAGGGGTCGCCTCGCAGCCCCCAAACACACCTGGCGGGGAACGCCTCAGGTGTCACACCTCAGGCTTCACACCTCAGGCTCCGCATCTCGGGACTCCCTTAAAATCGATCTTTGAAAATAAACGTGTAAAAACCCCCAGCAAAACCTCCTTGAAGTGTAAAGGTCATAATTTGAATGTTTTTTCCCCTCGAGGTTTGGACATGTGGTTGAACGTAGTGAGTTGTGGGTATTCACCTATTTGTGCCTTTTTTTTTTTTCTCAGTGTGGGAGGGTTTTGGGTTGTGACTGAGTATTTGAGGTAAAAAAAGACTTTAAGAGGAAGAGCTGGGTGTCTGGGAGTGCTTGGGCTATCCCACCATCCCGGGGCTCATGCTGGAGCTGGGGATACAGACCTGATTCTCTTTGATATTTCAATTCTTGTTCTTTGGTATTTCAGTTCTTACTCATGTGATGTTTCTCCTCTGCCTTCCCCTTCTCAGCCCAGGTGCCAGGTTAGATTCCCATTCTCCAAAACTCATTTTATTTTGCAGCAAACTCACTGTCCCCCTGGAGTTATTCCTGATTTTCGTCGAGATCAGAAAAGCCAAGAGGCAGGTTAATGAGATTTGAAAGAGCTTTTCCATCTGCCATATGACTTTTCATTATCTCATTAAGTGTGAGGATTTCACTGGATTACTGTGCTGTTCATTCATGATGCTGCAAATTGTGTAAGGGAGATGGTGTGTTGTTTACTGGGGAATTCCTTCTGACAGAAAGGAGTTGGGGGGGTTTTTTTTTGGATAGTGAATGTATTTCACAGCACGAGGCTGTTGCTTCTTTAGCATATTATAATCTTTTCATAGTTAAGAGGATGGCTTCTGAAAACACTGTGAAGCATCACTGCCCTTGATTTTCTTGGATTCACTCAGGGATTTAATATATTCCTTCTGCAGAAAAGAACTGATTGGCAGGCACAAGCCCTTGTGAATTTCACATCTCCCCTGCAGTACTTTCTCCACAGTTACCTGCAGAATAAATAGCTAAGCCTGAGGTTGTGCTTCAAGGGGCTTGTCCAGCTTTTCCAGGAAAAGCTGAAGCAGCAAAGCTAGCAGGTGAAGAAGAGCCCGTCCAACCACACTGCTCACAATCCATGGTGGCAGCACCCACGTTAACCCCGGGGAAGTTGGTCCTGTACCACACGGGACACCAGTACCACACCTTGAGTTGCACCTGGCGCAGAGTCGGAAGCTCACACAGCCCTGGGAGAGCTCCCATAATGTGCTCCAGCTGGCTGACACGTGGAGGAGCAGCCAGCTGCAGGCTACGGGAGCTTGAACGTCTGAATGGTCTGCAAGAGTTGCCCGTAGAAGGCATATTACCAGAAATCCAGTGAGAATTTCACTAAGGCATAAATCACCACAGACTTTCGTGGATCAGAGAGGGATAATAACAAGTATTTGGGAGATGGGAGAAAACATGGCTTGCCACTAGTGTTGCTGAGGCTCCAGGGTGCAGTGGAGCACAGTGAGTTACTAAGGAGGTGGGTGAAAAGCCTGGCTAGAGATTTTGACCACATTTTAGGGCTCACCTGGGTCCTTACTTACTAGGTTACTTTCCTAATAATTTTGGCCCTAATAACTTTGGAATTGAGTCCAGATTCATTTTCTCATCAGTGCCAGGCACGGAGAAGGCCAAGAGAAGGCAATGTCTGCAGCCTGTGACAAAGGAAGGCAGGCACATTGCTAACTGTCCCCACAGGCAAAGACTGATGATGGACTTGGAAGCAGCACTATGAATGTCAGAGCTCTGTCCATCATTAGGAAGAGATAATGCATTAGCACAGTCTCTGGGTGCCCTCATTAGGCTAGAAGCCAAAGTGAGACAGGGCCAGGAAGTTGGAGGATTCTGGATAGCACTGCTGTTATTGAGGTATTAACTCCTCAGCCACCTTTCCCTCTAAGTTCATCTTCAGCAATGAACTCAGTGACCTTCCAAGGCTTGGATCTGTCCCACAGGCTGTAGGTTAAACCTTCTCTGGGATATTTGTGGCCAAAGTTAGGCAGAGTTGTGCTGAAGAGGCTGACTCTGATTCAAATCCAAACAATTTCATCTGCAATGCAGATAGAAGGAAAGTCTTACAGCTGTGAAACCATTCAGTGCTGAGGTGCTGAGAGAGAGCAGTGCAGCTGCCCAGTGAGGGACACCTCCCCATCTGAAAGCTCTCTCAGCTCACACCAAACCTTAGCAAAGGAGTCCTGTGCCTTCTCCTTCTGTCCTGGGAGCTGTTTGCAGCCGTGGTGTCCCCAGCCTCTGTGTGGTGCTTACAGGTGGCTGAGGCTACCCAGATGTGCTGAGAATGCCACAGGACAGCAGTTAACCATAGCCGTGAGATTCAGGCAGGTCAAAGGAAGGTCTAGAACTCTTGACTTATTTGGTGCTTTCTGCAGGGAGAAGAGACTATACAAACATCATCCCAATAATTTCCCACCTAATTATAAAACACAGCTTCAAAATATTTTATGCATCCTTAAATTTCTTAAGACAGTTCTACAAGTGTCATTAATTTCCACTTTCTTTTTGCTTGTTACACAACTTACGTTCCACTCCTCAGAGTATTAGTCAGAGTCTTTCTGCTCAGACCTTTGATGTAGTTAGATTGTGCCAACAGCTGGCACATGTTTTAGGAATGGATTGGGTTGGTTAATAATCAGCCCTTTGAAAAACAATCTGCAAAGAAATTTTAACACGAGCAACACCTTAAATCGTGCATGAAAAATTTAGTATCTTTTACCCTCTGACATTATCATCAAAAAGGTTTTAATATATGAGCAGTCTAAGTAACTTTTTGGGTATTGGAATAAACTCAGTTGTTTCAGTGATTTAATAATAGATAACTAACAAGTCTGAGGAATAAAAATTGGGTCTGGCTGATTCCTTTGAAATTAAAGCATGGTGCAGAGTCAGAGGCACCAAGAGTTTGTTTTTGGGTTTCCAGTTGGTGCTGGACAGTCGAGGATGGAGGAGCTGACAGTATAGACTGTCAGTGGGTTCAAGGAAACCAAAAATGTGTCTCTTAATTGGTGTTATTCCTAAACATTTGCTTTACTGTGGGAAAATGTTATAAAAAGCAGAGAAGCCTTTTTTAAAGCATGGTGCAGAGTCAGAGGCACCAAGAGTTTGTTTTTGGGTTTCCAGTTGGTGCTGGACAGTCGAGGATGGAGGAGCTGACAGTATAGACTGTCAGTGGGTTCAAGGAAACCAAAAATGTGTCTCTTAATTGGTGTTATTCCTAAACATTTGCTTTACTGTGGGAAAATGTTATAAAAAGCAGAGAAGCCTTTTTTTAAGATGGTGAGAGCCTCCTGTTGAACCTGCCACTTTCAAAACCAACTGGAAATCTCTTTACACTAATTCATCCATTTAAGGCAAGGAAAAAAATGTAAAGTATTTCTGAATACTCCCTGAACTTCTGAAAAACAGCATCATACCCAAAAGATTACTGCGAACACCAACCAGATTGTTTTTTGAAAGTTTCTGTTATAAGAACTCACCATATTTTCTTTTAAAATTGCAAAAAGATTTATCTGCACACATATCCCCATTGGTCTGCTAATACGTATTGGTCTAAGTCAGAGCAGTGGGGTCCGTTTGGGTTATCTTGGTCCTTTCGTGCATTCCCTGAATTGCTCATTTTACGACGCAGTATTTGTACAAGGCAGTAGCTCAGTCTACTGCAGTTTGAAGTAATTCATCAAATTGGGCTGAGTATAGAATATTTATGTTGCTAGTTGGTTTATGCACAAGGGCATACCACAACAGGGGATTTCTTAGGTACAGTCAGTGGTAGGTGATCTGTGCTTTTCCTACGTTTGCCTTCCAAATCACCAGCACAGTTTGAAGGAGGGTGAAAACCTGCCCTGTGCCATATATATTCGGAGATGAGACATGTCTTCTGCTTTCAGAGACATTTGCAAAGCGTAATGCAGCCAGGGCCACTTGATCATCAGCAAAGGACAGGGCGAACAAAGAAGCTGCTTTCAGTTTACATTGCAAAACAGTTTTGGGGGCAGCAACAGCAACCTGCATTTTTTAAAACTACACAGGAAATTTCCAGGAGGCACCGTTTGACTTTCAGAGCGAGTATGAGAAGGACACTGAAGCACAGCCCCACAGAACTTCACTGCTCAGTTTGATATTTACTCCGATCAGCCTTGCTCCACCTTTCCTATTTTCTCTAAACCAGCCTGATGTTCACTGAAATGGGAATTATGAGTGGAAATAATTAAAAGATATTTGGTGTATCTAAACAACAGCCAGGAATGAAATAAATGTGTCCCCAGTGTTTTCCTTCAGAAAGCAGCTCAGATGACTGACAGGACATGCAGGCTTCTGAGTGCCAACCAAGACATTCCCATTCCTCCAGTGCTCGCCTTCGGGCAGAGCATCTCACTGTACTCAGTCACAAACACCAAGAAAAATTGGCTACCTAAATAAGCTGGCATAAAATGTGTGTAATAGAGAACTGATCTCCTCACTGTGTTAGGCACTTCTTTAATTTCTCTTTTTAAGGCCACAGAGAAAATAGTAGAAGCTGCCAAAATCAACCAGCCAAGGTTATTATCTGGAAATGGCATTTAATATAAGTGCCTGCTTGAAGCTTGCCCCAGGGAGCAGAACTTCAGCAGCAGAGAGCTTGCAATCACCAGAAGCAAGGCAAGATTAGCACAAATCATGTGAAGCAAGGCTTTCTGCATGAGGTGTGACCTTAGAGCCTTGTCCATGAGCTGCTTCCTCAAGTGGGGAAGGAGGGAGGTTCTGGGAAAGCAGGGAGCCTGATCTCATGAGGCTGTGATGAGCAAAACTGATGGCTGCCCATTTTGTGCAAATTCCTCGCTGCTGAGTGCTGAACATGCTTCCAAAGGCTTTGAAAATGTAAGCAGTGAATTCACAAACTAAGGGAGCTGAGCTGCTTTCCTGTGCAATTGTTGTTAACTTTTGTATTAACCTGTTACTAACAGTGTAACACAACTATGCACTCTGATGCATAGTAGGTCCATGAACTATTTCATGATGGATTGTGAGTAAGTCTGTGGACATCTTTATGAGTCACTCCAATACCCTCATCTCCAAGTCCTTGGATTAGTCTGTCTTTACAGCACATACTTGTTGTCCCCACTACATCCTACATCCCTCTCCTTCTCTCCCCCCTTTTCCTGGATGTCTCCTAAACTCCCCTCAGGGTTCAGGATTCCTTGAATTTTTACATTAGAAAAAGCCAAGAGGAATTTCTCAGCCCTTCCACAACAGGCGTCTGCACAGTCTCTCTTCTCTGTACCAAAATGAATTTTGCCTTTTAGAGTTGTGCCTGGTGCAGAGATTTTGTCAAGCCAAAGTGGGACTGCCTGAGACCTGCAGCTGTCTCTCTTGTTTTCTGCAAGCAGATGCACTAAGTGCTCCTACTTCTACTGCATCGAATTTTACAATCAATAATTTTTGCAAGCCTTCTCTCAGTATCTAGAAATGCAGAAGGAGTTACAGCTCATGAACAGTGTGTGTAACCAGTGTCCAGGGCTTTTGTTGTGGCTCTATGCTCTAAGCTTTTAGCACTGAGGAGTCCTTGACATTACTGAGCAACAAGGAAAAGAACCTCATCTAACCCTGCCAGTGATGGAAGTCTGAACAAGCCAGTCTTCCTTTGTGCCCTGCTGGGAATGGCAAAAGCATATGGCCCCCAAGATCCAGCCAAAAAATAAACTCAGGTCCAGAATGTAAAGGAAATATATGGTCCAGCCTTCTATTTTCAGATCACTTGCCTTTGTCTTCTACATTTCCACATAGGTTTCCTTAGATCTTCCTGTGTTTTTCTGAACTGTGGGAACATGATTGCCAAGGAAGTGGAGAGGGGAGTTTTCAGCCCTGCTGGGATTGTTCTCGATTTGAGGGTCAAGGAAGCCTGACCTAGTCATTACCTGTTCCATTTTTTACAAAATCACCACGAATCTAAAACACCTCAGCCAAAATGTTTGCTTCCTGAGAGCCCACAGCTCAGAAATTGCTCACCTTGATTTTTTCCTTACAGATACACTAAGGTCAGTTTGCAGGAAAAGCACCAACCACCATGGGGCTACTTTGCCTATTCCTCTATAGCAGTAAGGAAAATGGGATTGCTTACAGGAATACTCCACACAAACACACAGAAGCAGCTAATCTATGAGGCATTCATCCTGTTTGCTGTTAACTCAAAGCTCATTGACTGGAATCACTGCTGAACACAATCATTTAGGAGTTAAAGCAATTTCCTGCAGAGGTGATATGAGTGTGGAGCCTCCCAGAATCCCAGTTCTTATCCTCAGTTCCCTCACAGCTACTGAGAATGGCTCACTTTGGCCCTTTGTAGCAATAGGGATCACCCCTGAAAGCTGATCCTGAGCAAGGACTTCCCCAGCTTCTGGGTTGGGTTGTGCAGGCGGTGGTGTTTCAGACCTTTACTGTGCAGACACCTACTACAGTGTGTCCTCCAGGGGCTATAAAACACACTTTTCCCTTCTGCTTCTCCACTTATTCTTCACCTGCCCAAAGTGGCTCCTTCAGGAGCCATCACACATGCCCACACAGTAGCATTTGGAAGCCCTTCTTGTGGGCAGTCCTAATTACGATAGCCTGCATGCAGGAAATGGCTGCTGGAAGAGATTGCCCAGGACCCTTCTGAACAGGAAGAAACGTGTGACTGTGTTTGAAAGGAGGGAAGTAAAGCACTGTGGATTATCAGTAGCAAACCTCAAGGTCTCTGTCTTTCGACTCAGAAAAGTAAATCCCACAGGTGCCATGCTGGCCAGCACTGGGTCACTAGGTACATCCTCACTCTGCTTAGGGAAGGGTACACACTCCATCCACTGCCACTGCCCTCTTCAATTGATGCTATCACTACTAATTTGCTAAGACAAAGGAAAGGACATCTTGAACTTCCACTGCTCGGAAGCAAGGGTACTGCTTTGCTCCTTAACCCGTGAGGAATATCAGAAGGAATAATTATGCAGCACATAGGTGTGGGGAAAAATGTTTTTCCCAGATCTCTTTCTGGATGTATATGAGGCAAGGAAGTTGTATCAGCTCTTGCTGCATGACACAGCAGGACTGAGCTACACAGCTAGCTTGGCTGGTTAAAAGGGTTTTGTACTGTTACAATTAAAGGATGAGTCAAGTGAATATAAACAATGATGTCAGCCTGAGAACCTTTTAAACACAATTTAAGCTATTACATAGTGTGAAGCAGAGAGAATCAGGTAACCTTTTGGCCTGCCACATTTTTTCTCTGCAAATGGATGATGTCTGGATTATTTTCATTTCATGTTCACGCATTCTGGACAAGCTTTCCCTCTCAGTTACACAGGTTTAAAGCTGTGCTTGGCTGAAGACAATGGCTTGTGTTTGTATTTTCCATTGTATGACTAAGAACATTCTTTTTATTATGGTTGTTTACACATTTTGTGGTAGAAAAGAGTGAGAAAAGAACTGACTGAAAGCTGCTCCCTCGCTGCATGCTTTGTAAAGGTAGAGATTTTACCAATCTTGCTGGAAAATCCTGATTTGTTTTGGAAGTGATAATTCACTGTCAGAAAGCAAAGTAACCTGCTTACTTTCCAATGATGAAGGAAAGCCAGTGTGTGGCCCCGCACCGAGCCTGCAGCAACATCCACTTGTGTGAGGCAGCACAACAACCCCTACTGCTATTCCTGAGCGCTCCGGCGGACGCGCTCACTTCACATTTATTTTGGCTGTAAAGATCCCCTTCTGCTAAGGCTCCTGGAGGTTCTCATGCTTAAAACAACTTCACTTTACTCTTGGCAAATTTTCTATCGAATAAGGACGAAGCAACAGCTAAGGCAAGGGAACAGGGTTGGTCCCAATAGGAATTACCAGAGAGAGTGATTAATCCCCAGAATCCTATGTCAGCATGAACAGAGTGGAGCATGAAGTGGGGAGGGATTGCCTGGGGCAGAGCCTCCTCTGGCTGTGAGCTTGATGCAGTTGGCCCATCTGACTTGGAAAGCGCTGTGTGTTTCTCACAGCTCATCATCCCACTCAGTGGTGACTTTTCCAAGTATCTTGATACCATGGGTCTCTGGGAAAGTAAGGCCATTTGTTACCATGATGCCACTAATGATTCTGTTAACAGTTTTATTACTTAATCCACTGATACATCAGCAAGGAGATAAACCAAATTGTCTTCAGTGTGACGTATTTATAGGTTTGGAATTGCTGTGGGGTTTCTAGGCTGTGCTTGCATTTAGACTGCTTTCTCATGGCTTTCCCAACAAGTCAAATAAACATGAGCTTCATTCACTGGGTCAATTTGGGCAATATAACTCTGCTCTAATGAAAGAGAAGTGCAGGTTGAAACAGAAGACCCAGTATGGCACGACTCCTGGGGTGGAGGAGCTGTCTGGGCAAGGTGAATTCAGCAAACAGCAGGCTGCTGAGCAGGGCACATCAAGGGCTGCCCCCAGATGGCTCCAGTGTTGTACGTTGCAGACCCCATCAGGAAGTTTTGTCATTATGTATACAAGGCTGATTTCTTCTTCGAATTATGGGCACATGGGATTATTCTGATCTATTCTGTCTATTCTGATCCATGGCATAAATTAGCCACATGCTTTGCCTTTTTTTTATGCTGTCTACTTTGTATTTGAAAAGTCATGTTCAAACCTACATGGTGAAATGCCATTATTAATTTAAATCTTGTGCCTTATTCTGGTTACTGAAGTTGCTCTCTATTGAATTTTGTGCATAGCTATGGTTGTTACATTGTTATTAAAAATAAAATACTAACCTTACTTCCTAATGTTCTATCCAGCATGTCAGAGCTAGTACACAATATCATCTAGGGCAGGCATCCACAAACAGGCACTATGACATCCCACTAGTCTTCAAGCACAGACTAATGCTTCCAAGAGAAAGGTTTTCCTTTTCCCATCCCAGGAATACGTGCACAATTTATTTTAACATTCTTCATGACAGTATCTTCAGCTTTCTGGCAGAAGGACAAAAGAAGAAGAAAGCAGAGAGATTTGTCTGGGTATAAATCTTAGGTTTCATTTGACAAACCTGTCCTGCACTTATGAGAAAATCAGGGCAAGTACAGCTGAAAATTCTGTGCTCAAAGTGAGATTAGTGGAAAAGCTAAAGCCAAGCTAGTTTTGATTTCTATGGAGGAGAGTTTGCAGAGGTGCTGTTCAAGGCCATTTGCTCTTCCACTGTACAATACCATAGTATCACTGTACTTTAAACATTAATGTAGACTTTGAAATGCTACCTGGATTTGTGGTCTGGCACTGAGCAAACAATCACTGCAAGATAAATTACTGGGTAGAATCAGTTTGGCCAGAAATATGAGACACAAAGCTGACAGCATGAATCTATGGCCAGCATAAATCAGATCCACTTGTAAAACACCGAGTTAGAATCATAGAACCACCAAGGTTGGAAGAGCCCTCTAAGATCATCAAGTCCAACTGTTAACCTGTCACTGCTGTAACCCCTAAACCCTAAACAATAGCTCCCAGCATCAGATCCAGACACCTCTTAAACACTCCAGGGATGGTGACTGCACCACCTCCCTGGGCAATATTCCAGTAGCTGATCACCCTAACAGGGAAAACATTTTTTCTAATATCTAATCTGAATCTCCCCTGTCTCAGTTTCTGGCCGTTCCCTCTAGCTCTGTCACTGCAGCCACGGCAGGACAGACCATTCCCCACCTCTCTACAACCCTCTGTCAGGTAGTTGTAGAGAGCCATGAGGTCACCCCTGGCCTTCCTCTTCTGAGACTGAACAAACCCAACTCCCTCAGCCCTTCCTCATAAGACATGTGTTCTAGAGTTAGTCCACGGTCTGCTCATGTCACCTGGGCAGTACTGCAGAGTGTCCTTCAGGAGCTTGTTTGCTGAAATAAAAAAGCGACTGAAGGTTTTCTCCTTATGCAGAGAGGAGCTAGAGGGATGCACATTCAAATGGTGCTGTCACTACCCCTCCTCCTCAGGTGGCTGCTGCTTCTTTTCCATGTCACAACTAGTGGGACCACACTTTCTAATTGCTGAGGTGGAGCTCACCTTATCGGTGTACTAGCCATTTTCCTGAACAAAAGAGTCCAGTGCTGGACAATCTGTTTCAGGGAAGTAAGGAAGGACTTATTTTATGCCTATTACTGGTTCTGGACATTTCTGATAGAGTGGTTGAACTCTTTCAAAGCATTCATTTTGCATCCTTGGAGTAGCAAAGACAGTTAATATTGACATCGTTAACGCTATCACCATTGTGGTTCAGGATAAACACTTCACCTTGATGAATCAGGTAGCTAAAGCTTTGCAGAGCCATTGTTTTGGGCTGCCAATTCTTTAATTCCCAGACTGACCAACATATCTGGTCTTGTCTGGTGTCACCATACACAGTCTCCTAAAATTCAAAGCTAAGCTAACCAGACTTAAAAAGAAAGAGGAGAGCCCAGAACAGCCCAATTCCTTTAGTCATCTTTCCTGTTTTAAATTCTTTCTGCTTATCTCAGTTCTGGTCTTGACATCTGCTGGTAGTGAAAGCAGAGTAGTGACATGGGCATGGTCAGATGTAAGGAGGTATCTCAAATGCTGATTTTCCACAGTGTATATGATAAAAGAACTGAAAAGAATTCTCAGCATACACAGGGCAAAGGTCTCCCTCGTGCTCTTCAATTTAATGGTTGAAGTGATGTCCTATAGTGTGTATTGTACTGCCAGACTTTGAAAGGCTGCTGTTTTGTTTTGATTCTATATTGTTCTAAGTTAAATGGTAGGAAAAGAGAAATTGCTGCCACCATAACATTCTCTTATAGGTCTATTCATTATAGATCCCAAGAGGAAACTGAGGGTTCCCCTGGACAATGGTTTGATATACAAATGAGCATACATTAACTTTCTGTGGTTGTATAGTTCACTTTGGCTGCATTTCCTTTACATTCTTAGGAACATGAATTCAGGCATAATTTGGTTTGATGTCTTCCTCTGCCGTGAACTGCTGCCTTGTTAGATACACTGCGTGTCAAGCAGCCTCTCTGAAGAGAGAGACAGATGTGATGGTGCATTGAGGGACAATTCTGGAGTGAGTGGGAGGGCCAGGAACAGAGGGGACCAGGCCAGGTCTGAGGGGGTTTGGCTCAACTGGGTGAGGGCTGCTGCCCAAGTGCCATGCTCTAAACCGAAAAGGATCTCAGGTGGGTTGGATATGAGCCATGATGCCCTGCCCTTTGACAAGCATCTCAGGGGAGCTCACTTGATGCACACCTGTGATGGCTACGGCAGCACTGGCTCCAGAACAGGGGTTGCAGCAGGGTATGACAGTGGAATACCCAGAATGTCTGGATGGGAAAAGGCTGAGGTGATTACAGCTGTGTTGCCTGCACTAGTTAGTGTGGACACTTTGCTCAGGGGACAGCTCCGCTGCTGCATGAACTGCACTTCAGTTTGTAGGTACCCTCTCACACCTCCAGTGCTTTGAGCACTTTACTATTGCCTTCCTCTCACAGCACAGGTATGTTTTCTGCTTTTGTGCCTCTGGTCTTCTTCTGTAAATCAGGGAGATTAGCACTTCCCTTCCTCCCTGGAGGGATGGGGCGATCAATGTTTTGAAGAGAAAAAAGCAGCTCAGGAACTGCAGTAGATTTGCTTCGTCTTTCACCAGAGAAAAAGCCATTTGAAGCTGCAAGGATATGGAGGCATTTAAGATTATAAGGATTAGCACTAGGATACTGTGATAGGCTTGGCCTGAACTGTCAGAAATGAATCTCCTGTCCTCCAGACTCCTACAGGACTCGGGTTTGGCTGCCGCTCTTTTATACCGACGTGCCATGCTCTTGCTTGCTTTGCATGGGAACAGAGCCAAGCAAATGAGCAAGATCAGAGCCCAGATCAGTCAGTGGTCCCCTGCCTTCTGTGAACGTCTTTGCACAGTGTGACACCTGCTTCTGAAACACTGCCTGTCCCATCCCAAAGGTGTGTGACACACCACTCCCTGCTAACGCTGGCTTGCAGAGCCTGCCTGCATGTCCTGGGCACCACCAGGGCCGTAGCAGTGATGCACAGAGCTTGTAAGGTTACAGGTTTTCTTAAATTTCTTCTAACATGGTACCTCCCTCAGCCTCCTGGTCTGAATAGTGAAGTGCCTGCAGCACACACACGCACATGCATTAGTGCAGTATCACTCCAAATGCAACTTTATCCCAAGAAGCCTCTTGGTTTTCATTCCAACTGTGTCTTCTGGCACAGAGAAATTTGCAAAGCTAATTTTCAGCCCTGATCTAATGGATTCCCCTGCTGAGTGTATGTTACAGTTAAAGGATTCCAGATTGTGAGTTTGTTCTCATCTCCCCTGTGCACGTCTATGTTGGAGGTACTTCTTGGAGAGCTGGTTAATGAGCCTGGAGTGTGTCTGAGTGCTTGTGCTGACGTTCAGGAGGATTTTCCTCTCCTACTTGGAGGAAGGTAGCCCTCACATACTAATAGCCCACTGGCTTTCTCACTGCTTTCACCCCAGTAGAAATAGTGATTATAGGTATCAGACTGTGCAAGGGAATATTGGATTTACTGAAGTTGAGAAGCCAAAGGAGAAATCCCCCCTGCTAGGAGCTCACTTGTTCTGGAACTTACATTTCTTGGGAGGAGGAGAGCTGCAGTTGAACAGCGTGCAGCAAGGGCTCAAAATACCCTGTTGCACCCTATTTCCTCCTTGCCCCATGGGCCTGCCCTGCTGGCCACCCTCAGAGGAGAGGACACTGCTCCTTCCACCTCCTGCAGAAAGCAAAGAAAGCCCTTCCCTGTATGATCCTGCAGCTCAGCACAGAACTTGGAGCCAATTTACTCGAGCTCTAATTAGTGCTGTGCTGCAGGCTTCCTGTATGACCTTAAGTAAGATACTTATCTGTCTTCAGTTTCCAGCAGTATAAAACAGCAACTAGGTACCAACCCCAAAAAAATATTGCCAGGTTAAATCCCTTTGTAAACCATCTTGCAACTCACGTTAGAAACTGTTATCTATATTACCAGTATTAGTGCCATTTTGGCATAGTCCTTTCTCAGCCATGGATGTTTTGCTATGACAGCTACCCAAACCTACAGCTAAGGTTTAAGTATCAGTATCAACAAAAAGTATTCTCATTTTTGGGCATAGCAGATTGGATCTGTAGCCCCAAAACCCTTGGAGGGTGGGCATAGCCATGCAGAAAACAAAAGATGAATGACACACATACAAACAAGACAAAAACAAGGCAACCCTTTTCACAGATCTTCTCTTCTCAAACCTTAATACCAAATCTCTAATGCTTATATTAATATTTGTTAATATTTTGTCTTGAGGAAGGGTGGGAAGAAGAACAAAAAGAGACATTGTTGCTCCTTGGAAAGTGTTTTGTTTTTCCCAAGCAGCAGATCTTTAAGTATTTATTTTAAGTACACGTTTCTGTCTCCGGTGAGACAGCTCTGCTGGGGCATCTTGGTAGGACAGAAGCCAAGAGGACAAAAGGAGCCCAGATGGGGTCAGTGTTGGACCTGGGCACTGTGTTGGTTGAAAGCCCTGGGGTTGGCTGGGGTTATTGATGTCAGTCCTCATGAATTCCTCACTTACCCTGAAGCAAAGCATGTTTGTGAAGCCACCCCAGAAAGACTCCTCAGCACTCATTCAGCCACTGCTTTGGGTATATACGACCAATATTACATCTCTTTTCACATGTAGTTAAGCCAATTTTTAAAAAGATCAAATTACTGAAGAGTAAGAAAGGTGATCTTTACATCCAGGCTAAGCTAGAATTGCAATTGCTTAATCTTTTACCAAGCAGTTTCTCTCACATAAAATGGAACAACAAAAATGAATGTTCAGTGGAATATGCTGTCCTGGCATTTTAATTAAGATGAAAATATATAGGTAAAACAAAATTCCTGTGCATTATCAGTTTTCATGGCTATTATTCTATTTGTCAGCTGGGGCAATCCATTTGCTGCGTGAACTGCAGTGCTAAGGGTACGATATCTTCATGCTCAAGAGCAGCATATTCCCAAGCATGTTGTCTTTGGCATGGCCAGTATTTTATCTGCCAGAGCCAACGTTAATGAAAAATTCCTGAAAAATTCCACATTTCATCACAGCAACACTGTGATGGGAATAACAATCTCTTCTGACTGGGTTCGAAAGCAGTTATCAGGCAGGATACAAAATAGGGAGTATTTCTGACCCCCCTTACCCAGCACTTTTGGTCCTTTGTGCTAAGTTTGTGGTGCTTGCCTGCCTTTAGGGTGATATCAGGGCTGTCTGGCTGTGAACTCCCCATAGTACCTGCATCCAAAATCAGCATTTCTCAGAACAGACATGCATGCAGTCAGAGCCACTGCATTGGTGACACAAAGAAACACCTTCTTGTTTTGTAGCACAACAGTCTCATCTCTTTGAAACAGTGATGCAGCAATTTTTAAAGAGAACATGTCTGTATAGGAGGGGGTGTCCCCTTCTGGGACAATGCTGATGACATCATGAGTCTGTTCAACATGAGGGTAGGAAGATTTTGTGATCCATGACAGCAAACATTAGACTGGATGGTTTGTAACATATGGGTTCATCTCCTCATTGCATCAGACGGACTGGAAAACTAAGGTGAACCAAATATAGCTGTGAAATAAAAGTCCAAGTCAAGTAAGGTGGTAAGTAAGGAGGTCTTAAATCACTGTCAGCCAACTGCAAAGTGACAGTGCAGGGAAATGGAAGGGACTATTTTACTTTGTTTTGCATGAATTGAATTCTCACAGCTAGGCTTTCCCTTAGTAGTTCAGAGCATCATGTACTTTGGTTGTGAACAGGATAGTACTAGAGCTTAGCTGGCATATGGGCTGTGCCACAATGAGATCACTGACTTGAACAAGACAAGAACCACCCAAAATTCTCCTTCAGTCCCTTCACTTGAGCCTTGAACATCCAGACCATCCTTCCTGCTCTGGAAATGCTTCTTGTCAAGGCAGACCCTATGACATGGGCAGGACAAGCAAGCCAGGGCTGTGGGAACTGTGGTTCTCAGGAGACTTTGCAGCAAAGGTCAGAGAGGTGTGCTGGATTTATCCACACAGCGTAGGTCAGTCAGAAAGTGGAGAAATAAGTAAGCTTGTGAACAAGCAAGGAAATACCTGTGTATCCAGCCTCTCCACACACTGTCCTACCATGGAAACCTTTCTGCTGCATGCACACTTTGTGGACCACAACACAGGCAGCAAATGAAAATCAAGACTTACAACTACCAGGCCTCCAAAGGCAGTGTATTACACACACATCCACACTTGACAAAAGGCAAGGCAAGCAGTGCAATTTATTCCCCCCCTGTCGTCAGAGTCCACGACAGCATCTGCTATCAACTGTCTGTCATGCCCTAGGGACAGGAGAGAGCCTGACAGTACACAGATAAGAGCAGGTGCTAATTTGATGCTGTGATCCAGCACATAGACACAATGTTGTGTAAATGCTCTGGTTTAAGCCCTTGGAAGGTCCTCTCTTGCCAAACTCTGCCTCCTCTAGTGATTTGTTCAAATGGCTCCATCGGCAGAGAGAGCTCACCATGTTCCCCCTCTGCAGGCAAGGTCTGTGATGTGCTCACACTCTGAGCTGATACCTTTGTTTCAGCTTTAAAGGGGGCGCAAAGGGAGGGACAGGTTCTTGCCAATCATAGACTTGCCTAAATATTTATCTCTGCTAAAACCAGTTTAGTTTCTGGATTTACCCCAAGGTTGGTTCTGATGAGAGACATCAAACACAATATACATGAATCAGGGACAGCACATCTGGCACTGCCTGTGTGCTGTAGGAATATAAATAAAAGAGCTAGTAAACTCCAGCTGGTGAGTTACTTGTACTGCAGCAAGGCTGTCAGCTTCCTAATATCACCACCCAGTGAGAAGAGGGTGCCATGAATCACTGGGGGCTGCTCCGTGGTCCCCCGTTGGCATGTGCCCTTGTTTTTGTATGGGGGGACTCAAGACCAAAGGATTATAAACACTTTTTTTCTGAAAAGGATTTGCAAGGGTGCCGAAAAGAGTAGTGGGCCAAGCCAGGGCAGTGCTGCCAATATTTAGAACATTTCTCTGACACGACGGTATTTTATTTTTGGAAGTATCTGATACAAATGTTCTTTTCCTGGAAAGATTCCTTCTCCTGCCTGCTTCCCCCGCCTCCCTCCCTCAGACTGCTGGTGCCAATATTTCTGTTGCAACTTCCTTGCTCCCAGACGTTTCCTGCTATGGATTTCCCTTCCCTCTCTCCTGGAGCTGGTGCTCCAGGTTGCACCCTGCATTATTCTGTGGGCCTGGAAGGAGGCAAACGGCAGTGCCTGGTTCAGCCACTGCTGCAAAGGCACCCAGCACTGCTCGGGATGCCGTGGGTGTCCCTGTGGGCTTCCAGCTCACACTGTGGAAGGGCACGAGCATCACAGAGATGCCCTGGGAGGATGTCTCAGGCAGCCACATGAGCCCGTGATCTTCTTCATAGTGTGAGCAGGACACATTACAGTGCTGCGAGGCCTGGCAGGTGCAGGGAACTGCCAGAGCCCTGGACCCATGTGCACAGGGGCGCTTAAGTACATGCTGTGTCTCACTTCTCCCCATCCTCTCATCCAAGGGGAGCACTGCCCTCAGGATTTATAGTGTCCATTAGAGCCTTTTATTCCATCACTCTGCAAATGGATAAGATAAGTATGACCTTTAGTTGGGCAAAATTTGTCATGAAGACATGGACAGAAGCCTTGGAGGTGAGGGTTAAAAAAACTGCAATGCCCATTTTGATCATTTTAAAGAAAATCATCATGCAGAGCAGCCATGGAGAGAGGCTTATCACATTACTTCCCTGATTAGCCCAGGACACCAATTTTAAGCACTGCAAAAACAGTGGAGGTCAAATTTACTATGGAGGGCAAGGACCAGTGATTCAATTTTCCTTATTCTTTATAGTCACTTTTCACCTTGAAGAACAAAAGGGCCTAAAGTCAGAGAATGTTTGTTCTTGAGTCTTGCCAAAGTCTTTTCTTTTTTAATAAACCATCATTAAAATCTGGGCCCATTGCCTTGACAAAAGAAAAGAATATATTTGTGTATACTTAAGAGACGGGAAAGAGCCTGTGTGCCAGGCCTAGTCACAGATAAAGGAATTCCGGACATTATTCCTTGTGCTCCTAGGGGTTGTGACATGGGATTTCCTTTCGAAGTGGTAAATAGAGATGCAGTTGTTGTACAGGAGGGTGGGGCAAGCCCTGGTTTCTTTAAAACCAGGAGAGATGAAAGCACCTTATGAGAAGAAGGACAGGCTGAGTGCATGTGCACAATGAACCCTTGTGAACGGGCCAAAGAGGCAAATCCACCCCCACCCAGAGCACCAGCTCAAAGCTTTGCCCTCCCAAGCTTCCCACGGGTTAGAGGTGCTGCCAGCTGGTCTCTGCTTTGGGAAGAATAGCTCATGTCACAGCAAAATAGATCTGACTCTTAAATGTGGCCCACAATCTCGGAGCTTGTCAGCGCCTTACGTGTTCCTCCTAGATCTGTGGGAGATAGATTTAACTTGGGCAAAACCAGCTTTATCTTGGGATGACTCTGGATCTTTCCTGCCTTCTCTCAAAGCCAGAAAGCTTTTCACTGCACATTGTGGGACACTGCCCATCCTGGCCTGGCATGGGGCGGGAGAGGGCAGTGAGGGTGGGATACCATAGCTGTGAGCTTCAGGAGGAGCATCGCTGAGATTTGAAACAGGCAGTCTTTTGTAACTGAATGCACCTTTCTCCCTCTCTTTTGGTGAATCCTGCACAGGATTGGGGTGAGCAGTTTTTTAAGAAAACAGAAATGCTGAAGCTGCAGATTTATCCTGTTTGGATTTTAAATCAAAAAACATTCAACTCTGTACTTGGATTAATTCTTCTGTTGGGCTTTGCACTAAGGACTCACCAAAGTGCACTGATTTTGTACTGTTGGGTGAAGTCAGAAGGGGGAGGAACGTGACTTGCTTGAAGAGGTAGAAAAGAACATCAAGCTGATTTTATATTTGGATCTGAATACAAAACGATTTCCTTTCCTCCCTCTTCCTGTGGCTGTCCTGGAGGGTCAGCAAAACCTGCAGATCCTAAACCTCACAGTCACAGCAGGGTTTAATGAGAAGAGGAAAGAAGATTTACATGTTACTATTCTCCAAATTCTCGGTATTCAGGTTTTCAATAATAAGCTTTCATTTAAGGAATCATCAGTGGAACAGAAAAATTAGCATATTGCAGAAGTTTGCAAATGTAAGGTTCCTGCATGAGCCTTTTTTTTGCCTTCTATTTGAGTGCTAGATACCTGAATCACAGCTCTGTAATCCTACCATGGAACAACACACCTGCAGATTTATCCTCCCTTTAAACACAATGAGAACTCACATCACTATAGGGAAGCACACGATAAAATTGTAAAATCCTGCTTGCAAACTTCATGCAAAGTGGGAGTGTCAGCACAAGAGCTAGTTTGGATCTGCTGCAAAGGATCTTGCTCCACTGGTGAATAAGACACCCAGGGAGGGCTAGAGAGGTTGAAGTCATGACTGTGTTCAGTCCCCACTGCATCTCACTGTATTAAGAGATTGTGTCAAGGGAATCAAAGTCCCTACAGGACACGTGGAAGACTCTAATCAAGTTCAGAACTGGAGACTTCAAAAGAAAAATGACAAATTTTCCTTCTTTCTCTGTGACTCCTTACCAACCTCATACATTTTCCTGAAAACTGGGGGAAAGACAAAGTTCCCTTGTTGACTGTGGCAATAAAATAGCATGTCTAAAATTCCTGTATGGCTGCTGTAAGCAACAACAAAGATATCTAAATGAATCATACAGAGAATTACTCATTTTCAAACAGTAAACAGGTCATGCTTAGCATTGTTAACTCAGAATTGTGCCAGACTGCACGGTCCCCATGGCTGCCCTGTGTATTTGGGGACATCAGGAGAAAATCGATTGGTACACAGCAATAAAGACAATCAGAATCAGGCCCTGGGATTGCACCCAAGCATTGGCACTTGTGCCGCATGGATGTGGGGCAGTAGGCACTCACACATCAGGAGAGGGCCATTGGACTAGTAGGAATTGGATCATGTTTTCTGCGCCCCATAACAGGCTATTGAATCATGGGTTTTTTTATATCCTGCTACAATCACATTAAATCTCTTCAGATGAACTATATTTCCATGGCCAAATGCCAAACAAACAAAACTCTCTGAAAAATGAACAAAGAGAACCTTTTTAGATGGATTTTTGAAAAGCTAAACAGATCTAATACTTGGGCTAGGGACTTGTAGTTTTAAAATAGCTCAAATAAATTAAGAATACCAAAAATGATCTGCTGTCTTTCCTCCCAGTGGTGATGTGAGCCATGAGAGCTTCTGTTTCTTTGCAGGGGAAACTGTCCCTTAATTCTGGTGCCATTGCCCAGGGTCGTGAGCACTTTACGTTGACATACAAGGTGGGGCCAGCATGGGCTCAAAGGACAGATGTTCACATTGACACAACAGCTCTTGTGAATACGGTTTGCAGGACTGAGGATTCACATACAGCTCTTTTTGCTCTCAAACAGTATTTTTCTTCTCCCAAAGCTGCTTACATCCTATGACCTTGCACTAGAGCCCGAATGAAATACCTCATGATTTTCCTAAATACTATCTTTATTCTTATGGCTCCTGTGTGAACCACTGCTATGCAGTTAATGCTGCACAGTTGTTTCTACCCTAAGACCTTTCAGCCAAGGGTTTACAATTTGGCATCTGAGGTCTCTGCCTGAAAATTCATCTCTGTTTTTGTACTCTCCCCAGGAGTCTGTTTTAAATTGATATAAACATTTCGATAGCTTAAGAGTGCAACAAAATGCTCAGTCTCCCTTTCCAGCTGGAAACCAAGCATGTTTCTTTGACTCAAAGTATTGCATGTTGTTGGCTAGACTAGTGACTGGTCTCATCTTGGCTTGGTCATGCAGATCCAGGCATCTGTGTAATCTTATGGCACATCCAGGAAAAAAAAACCAAAATACTTTTCCTTGACTTTGCCACACTTGCTTTTCCAGTGAGTCTGCTTCTCTGCAGTGGGTAGCTTCCCCCTCCTGCTCTGATACTCATCATGCACAAATATCCCCATGTTCAGCAAGGGGTACTAGGAACCTGTTGACTTTCTTCAGTGTGTGGAGAAATCCCTCAGTAACACAGCTCACATCATCAAAAATCATATGCAGTACCAAAAATTTTACTGACTAATCAAGATAAGAGGGAACAGAACTCTGAAAGAAGTAAGAACCCCCATAGACACTGGTTCTACCTTGATAAGCTGTTTGTTTATTCTGCAGTGTCTCAGATCTGGATTTCATTACTGGGATTAGTTCTTTGAAATCTTAATGCAGCAAATCAAGGCTGTATGTGTGGATTCAGGATGGAAAGGAACCTTATCAATTGTCTGCATGGATTTGCATTATTCTTTCATCTCCCACCTTGGTACTTCTCTCCTACTGAATCCAAATGATGACATTTTTTCTTTCTTGGTGACACAAAGTTTGCATTTTGATTTCATTCAGTGCTCACAGCTTTCATGATTCTCTGTTTTCTTAGTCATTTTCATATAGCTCTGTATTCCCTACCAGGGCTTAGGATACTCTGCAAGAGGTAGTCAGGAGAGAGCTCCAAAACCAGGAACTGCTTTCCTCATTTAATTACTCTTCAAGTCAAAGGGCAACTGCAAATTTTGTCTGTATATAAGGACTGCCATAAGCTCGTGGGCTGAAGCGGTTAGATTTTTAGGAAAAGAAAACAATGGTGTGGTTGTTTCTGCTCTGTTTGAAATCAATATTAAACACAGAACCAGTTTGGGGTCTCATAAAACCCCCCCAGCTTCCCATTAGAAAATTGCATTGTGGCAGAATTCTGTGTAGAAAGTGGCTGGGTTGGATGTGCTTTTCCAGGAAAGGTTCTCCAGCCAGGACAGTGTTTCCGGTCACAACCCAGCAATGCTATGACCTTGTCACTGGGATACATATGTAGGATGCTGGAGACACCACGTTCCTTGGTGGAATCAAGCCTCTGGATCTGTCTCCCACTACCGGGGGCTGCCCTAAATAACTGGCTATTTTTAGATGAGTCTTTTTCTGTTGCTGCTTTTCATAATAAGAAAAACCTTTGAAGGATTTGTGTTTTATCCCTATGCACAAGAGGAATTAAAATAAATAAATAGATCTTAACTATTTAGACATGAAGAGAGAAGAATTTCCTGCCCAGCTTCTGCTAAGTGGCGTAGGTGGCTTTAATGTGAACTGGGGCTGCTCCTGGGTACCTGGCAATGTTTGTTTTTCCTGGAAGCAACTGTGGGGAAGCAACTGTGGTAAAACACCTTTAAAAGCAAGATCCCCAAAGCAAATGTGCTGTTTCCAGACCGCTCTGCAATCCTCTATCCCATGCCGTAATTTTTCCAGGTGCCAACCTCATCTGCTGCAACCTAACCAACCTGTTAGAGGAGGGAATTGCTTCAGCTGAGGAGCTGCAGCAGCATGGGGGACACAACCAGCACCAGGGCAGCACAGCAAAGGAGCCTCAAAATGTCTGACCCCACTCAAAGTCAACCCAAAAGTCAGGCTCTGGCAGTAAAGAAGCCAGCTTGGCTCTGGGCATCACACAGGATCCTCACCCACCTGCTGTCCCTCCTCTGGGTTGCAGGAGGCTGTGCCCAGACACCAGCAACTGCTTTTCCTCCAAACCTGCACAGGTCAAGTGAGCTAATCTGGAAACCTGTGGGGATAGAAGAAGGGATTTTTGTCAACAGGCAGCCATGCTATGTAGACTTGATAAATATGTGCAGTGCTAATTCGAAGCAGATTCCTGCTTTGCCACAAGCAGAATTCCTCCAAACCCTGCCATCAAAAACATTATGTCACAGCTGCAGAGAAGCCTAACAAACAGGGGAGAAGTTGGGGTCATGTCAGGGTAACAGTGCGGTGGAGGCTGTAAGGAAGTGATTGAAACCCTGTTCCACAACCTGATGGAGTTTGTCATTAAGAAGGATTTCACAAATGATTTGCAGCCAATTCCCTGGGTCCAATTGGTACTTTCCAGCTTAATGCAAACCAGTGAGGAAACCAGCTTCCAGACCTAGTTAGGCTTAACTACCCAGGGAGGCTGCAGTCACAGGATAACATAGCATCACCCGAGGCTGCGGAAATGTAACTGGAACTGGGATTGGTTTTAAGGAGATGGTTGGGTTCTTTCTCCCCATCTCAGCAAACAGCTTTTATCTTGTCTCCCAAAATAGCAACCTCCTATCCTTCAAAACAAACTGGGAAAAAAAAAAGGCAAACCTCCTGAGACAGGCACACAAAGCCTACAGAAGTGGAACACAGAGCTGATCGAAAACAGATTCCAGTGTCAAGTCCAAAGGCAGCTTCAGCCCATTTCTTCTTAATGAGTAAAGTTCAGAAACTGAGAAAACAAAGTAATTACCCACCAAGCAGGTTTTACTGACACTGAGCCTTTACATGTTTCTGACATGTGTGATCCCTGTATTTGATCAAATCCATCTCTGTTTAGCATGGTGCATCAATTGAATTGACCTCAGGAGGCTCTGGCTCATTTGCTTCTGGATTTACAGCTAAATGAAAATGATAAAAAATGCTAGCAGGGGTGGGCTTTTGTTCTGCTTCACCCTGATCATCCACCTTGCCCATTCTGATTTCAGTTCCATCCCTCTTGTGGCCTTCCCTTGGCCTGCTCCTTCTCCAGGTCAGTGATTCATCACAGAGGAGGACACAGATGTTCTTTACAAAGAATCGTTTCCATGCAAACTCATATTTTTCTTAGAAAAGAGGGCTGGGGATGAGGAAGGAGATGGAGAGGAGGAATTCACCACTGTGCAAAAGGCCTGAGAATAGTTATTGCTCAATCTCCACCAGAGTTTGTATGATGCTTCCTGTAGGACACGCCAACACCCCCAGGGAGCAAGGTTGACTGCCAGGTTCACACCAGCAAGGCTCCAAGTAAGAAACCTTTGGGCACATGGCCTGAGGAAAGAGGCAGTCTCTCTGAGCAACTAATCCATAAGTATTTGGTGGTCACTGGGCAGTCATCTTTCTTGATGGCTACATGGTTAGAGGTTGTTTTGCAAGAACCCCTCTTATCATTCAGTAGAACCTCATCCAAATTCCTCTGTCAGCTCTTGCATGTCTTAGAAAACAGCTCTAGTCCTCTTTGAGGTCTGGTTTGTGGACACTTTTGAGTCCAAAGCTGAGAATGCCAACTCTGCCTTTGAGTCTCAGCAGCACTGGGGTAGCACCAAAGAAGTTTAGAAAGGAAAGAGACCTGTGCTCCAAGTCAGTCCCCCTTGCTGGCCATTCAGCATGATATCATGACCCTGATACTGCCCAAACGTGGCAGCTGAAGCTCTCAGAGATTATTCTATGTAGGTCACCAGCAAATGTTTTCTGGAGGACATCTCCTAGCACTTTATCTCGTCTAATTTTAAATATTCCTAAAGATAGGGCTGGCATCATTGCTTCCTTTGGGAGATGAATTGCACATGGTGATATAACACAACCTTGGGAAGATTTTCTTTCCTCTCCCTAGACTCTTGCCAGTTGCAACAGAAAAAGCAGATGAATAGCTGCCCTTGGTATCAGATCTCCCATGATTCCAACCTTTCCTGTTAAGTACTCCCTTTTACAACAATTTATTATGATAGTATCTAAAGGCCTCATTGCAGTGTGCTGAGCATAAAAGTAGTATCAAATCTATCAAAAGGGTTCTTGGTCTTTGGGTTAAACAATGTGGCAAATAACCAAATTAGCAGCAAAAGGGTTTAAACCCTCCTAACCTTCTGCTGGAAGCATGGAAAACCGGCAGGGCACTCATGGGATATCAAGGCAAAATTGTCTCTGTAAGCATCCTTGACACATGAGATGTCAGAGTCAATCTACAAACCTGAGATCTGGTTGTGCATATTTAGTGTCTTAACTGCTCCCTTCCTTAGGTGTGGGCTAGCCATCGTTGACTGAGTACCAAAGAACACAGAGAAAATGATACTTGGAAATAATAAACTCATGCTTTCTGTTGTTTTTCAGCAAACAGCCCTGTGGCACTGAAATATTTTTGTCTTCAGTGGAGCTGAGACACCAACTCAGATGTAGGGACAAGTTTCCTTATTCTTTGGCTTGTGAGCTAGTAAACAGGTTTCCTACTGAACAATACACTTCGGAGGCCCATGCTGATGGGTTCAGGAGTGTGTCAGTCTCATCTAGATGGTTTTCACCAAAACAAACCAAGTGAAGGGCTGTGTTAGTCTCCCTCTTAAGCCTCTCCCACCTCTAGTGACTTAAATCACTGCAAACAAATAATTTCTGTGTACACATATTTCTGGAAGGAAAGACAGGACCCAACAGAGATCCACATGGCATATCCTGGTAATTCCTATCAGTTGGGATTAAAACACTTCTTTTTTCAGACCTTATGAGGGTGTTTCTGTACTGTGAAGGGCTTAAAGATATGGTACAGGTAGTTTAGGGGGTTTCCCAATAGTCTCATGCACAAGTGGCTGATGAAACCAGAAGATTTGGGAATTGCTGATTTAGTGTGCACAGTAGAGGAGGGAAGTGAGTGAGCATCCTCCTCTCGTCTGATACATCCAGGCAGATGCTGGGCCCTGACAGAGACCATAGAATGCTTTCAAAGAAACACACCTTTTGCTAAAACAGAGTGTCAGGGATTTTTGTAACTTCTCTCTCTTCTTCTCTGGCCATTTGAATGTCTCTTTGGGGTATCCATCTTAAAGTTTCCCAAAGAAACTTTCATCCACACTTAGGATGAATTATCATCATAATTTATTGTCAAAGGAGAAAGCTGACATACAGTATAATAATTTAGTTGACTCAGTATTTTTAAATACTGTGTCACTTGCTGATATTACCTTATGTTGCTTTTATTGTAACCAAGACAGTTATATGCAAAATTGTTCTGTTGGTGCATGTTCTGGCTAAGAATTGAAAGAGCCAGGCTAGCTGAAGTTCAGAGGCATCACCCCTCAAAAGCTATGCAAATCTATGTACATATGGCAAGTGGGATTGTATCTGAGGCTAATGCTGGCCAGTGATTTAGTTTGTGTGGTATGGCCCAGTGAAACTTAATTTACCAATCTCTTTAACTTGAGAAACTTTCATTTTCATCTGTTTTCTTTCAATTTATGTGTTATTTTCCAAGCCCCAAAGCTGTTGTTCAGAATCAAGTCTGACTGCTCTAAATTACTGCTGCAGGCTGTTTCCTCATTAAAGATGATGGGGACTAGGTTAGCTCTATGGCTCTAGCAGCACCCTCTGGGTGCCTCTACGACCAGATACCAGGACAGATTTTCAACTTGTGTAAAAACATCATTGTTTGATTGAATTCTGGCAAAAATTCAATTCACCATTGATAGCAACTTGCATGGAAACCTAAGGGAAATCCGTCCTTAATATTTTCTGTTGCCTTTTCTGTTGCCAGCTGAAAGTGTGACCTCTGCTGGCAGTCGGGCTGAGTTAGGAGCTGATGCCTGCCTGGGTTATCGCGTTGCTTCTCAACACTGAATTAAGGCAGTTTCTTGCCTACAGAAAAATAAACGACACCGCAATTCTCCCTGTCTCCTGCCTTGAGAACAGCCTGACCCACAAGCAGTTTTAGTATTCTTGGTGCACACTGTTCCCTCTGCAGGAAGTGTCACCATAGTATAGGAACCACCACAGATATTTCCAGTCTGCCAAGAACTGTGCAATAATATGATTAACAAGTTTAAAAAAATAATTTTTTTTTTACATCTGATGGCTATTGTCACTTCAAAAGAAAAAGAAAGGAAAGGTATAAAACTGTATAGAAGAGAAAACCTATTGAAAACTTCACTACTACTGCTCTAACTTTAAAAAGTCCATTATCTTCAACAAAACATCCACCCTGAAGAGCTTTACTCTTCCACTGAGTATAGGCAGCCTCTTTATTTCAGGTTAAGAGTCCAGTATAAATGTTAAACCTGAATAGGAACAAGAGGGAAATCACTCCTGCATCAATAGAGATTTACTACTTGTTTTCTTCATGAGAGGTCCTGGCTTATATCAAGATGGATTTCAATAGTGACTGATCCTCTCTGTGCACATGAGCAGGTTGGGGAATAGTTCTTGGAATCGAGTCAGCACAACAATTGCTTTCATTATTTGCAGCTGTACAAAACAAATAAGTTTGAAAGAAATACAGAGGTGCCAAATTGAATCCCACTGATGTGTGAGTGAGCACAGTGCTTAGTGCTGTGCTGCAACACACATGAAGTCCATGAATTACTGCTGTTGACTTCTCAGCCTTACATGTCACCTTTGATAAATGAGCTGATCTGATGATACTACTCAAAATAATCAAGCAACTTAGTTAAAAGTGTTTTAAAATGTCCCTTTCTTAGCATCTGCAGCTTTCTAGGTAACTCCTCACCACATACAAATTACTTGCAAAGACTGATTCTGATTAGATTAAAGGCAGCTGAGTGCAGGGTTGTGACAAGCTGGAATCATAACTTGATCCAGGTTTGCTGTCTGTAGCTGCGAGGAACTGTTGGACTGACAGGCAATAAAAATATCCAGCTCTGTCCATCATACACTCCCTGGACTTCACCTGTGGTGACAATTGTGAGTTGACACAGGGACACAGGGAAGCCTGAAATGCCTGAAAAGGAGGCAGAGCTATGTGGCTTTCTACCTTTCCCATTTTCCTACCATTTCCAGGCAGAGCTCTGGAGAAAGGGGAGAAATGTTGGCTAGATTCACTTCTAGATAAATTCTACATTGCATCTGAAGATGGAGTAGCAGTAAGTCCTCGCTGAGTCCTCAGGGAGGAGGTGAGAGGCAGGCAGGAAATGTGCTGTGGTGGGCTGCAGTGAGAGCAGAGGGTGAAGCCTGGGGCCAAAGCCACCAGCAGAGAGCTGTGTCAGGCTCCTGCAGGGGCCAGTCCCTGTGGAGAGTCATCCTAGACCCCCCATGTGTGCTGTTGTTCTTCCTTATTTGCAGCATTGTCCAAAGAATGTGCCCTGTCCTCGGGATGGTCAGGCAAGGAAGAACGAGAGCTATGTCTGGAGTGCTGATGAAGTAATCCTGTCTGGGAATCATTGGAAACACTTGCATCTGCAACCCTAAAGCTTTTCTCAGGAAACCATGTTGAGTGGAATGGCAAATACAAAGTCAAGTCTTTATCCCATAGCATGGTCTCTTTTTTTGTGCATCTCATTCCCACTGGGTCTGCATATTTCCTAATCATGGAGATGTGCCAGGTCTTCTCTTTCCCAGAGGAATTACCATAATTTGGATCAAGAAATAACATTCCCAGCCTTTTTTCCATCTACATGAGATTACCACATTTCCTAAATACTTCAAATAGTGCTTCAAGTCTTTATCCCATAGCATGGTCTCTTTTTTTGTGCATCTCATTCCCACTGGGTCTGCATATTTCCTAATCATGGAGATGTGCCAGGTCTTCTCTTTCCCAGAGGAATTACCATAATTTGGATCAAGAAATAACATTCCCAGCCTTTTTTCCATCTACATGAGATTACCACATTTCCTAAATACTTCAAATAGTGCTTGAGTGCATGGCAGATGATTGCAGATGTTGCCACCTCCTTTCCCAGATTTCATGTTTATTTTACAGCTGTAGATCTAAGTTCTTGGCTTATCATCCAGTTACAAAGAAAGGACGTGTCCCCTCACTACATAACTCACCATCAGCACAGGGTGGTGATATCTCTGTGGTTCAGGACTCTACACTCTGCAGTGTCAGAGGGAAAACAATGGCTCTGATTAATGAGCTGCTGCTACCAAAGACCAAACAATTTTGACCTGAAGTTGCTTTCTGTGACCTTTCCATAAATCTGCAACTGATACAGTGATCCATATCATGGACAGCCAAGAAAGGACATGGCATTGTACATTCCAGGATTTGCCTTGAAGCAGGTGTAGGCAAACACCAAAGGTTATGTTTTGATTACAGAAAACCAGAGAAAAGTTCCTGTGAATTGACACAGGGTTTTACGTGTCAGCACGCAGAGCAATAAGGTGGCCTTGCTGAAGAGTTTTGCTGATTACAGGAGGAAACCAGAGTGACCCTGTGCCACTTCATCAGGAAATGCTGATGCATCTGTGGGTGAGGAAAAGTCTTGTAGGAACAAATCCCAAAAGCAAGGCCAATGCCTTATCTTATCTTTAAACACTTGCTCTACTTAGCAGTTGTTTTTACTGTGCTGTTGTTGATGTCTCCCCCACTCCAGACTAATGATTTAATTTTTCGTTGCTGTCACTAGGATCATTTACACCCAAAGTACTGCCTCTGGCTGAACTACACACAACTTCCATTTGCAGCTGGCAGAGAAGAATGGGTGGGAACTGCTCCCCTTTCTCATGAGTCAGCTAAGCAAATACTGGCTTCTCTGGCTCGGAAAATCAACGAAAACATGAAGCCTGTTGCTCTGCCAGAGATACTCTTGGGTTAATACTCACATTCAAATATCCTGAAGGAATCTTAGCCATCTCTCCCGATGAGTTTGTGATTGCTAATTTAATTTTGGATGAACTTCTTCAGCTTCTGTAGGAAGGGAAGCTCTGGCTCTGGCCTGTGGGTTGCTAGCTGTGTGCCCACCCACAGCAGTTCTGTTGCAGGACCACTCTGGGGGATTCCTGGTTATTGCTAGGTGGAAAGCCACAGGAAGACAGGCTTCTTGTAACCATTAAACAAACAAAGAGTTTGTGATTGCTAATTTAATTTTGGATGAACTTCTTCAGCTTCTGTAGGAAGGGAAGCTCTGGCTCTGGCCTGTGGGTTGCTAGCTGTGTGCCCACCCACAGCAGTTCTGTTGCAGGACCACTCTGGGGGATTCCTGGTTATTGCTAGGTGGAAAGCCACAGGAAGACAGGCTTCTTGTAACCATTAAACAAACAAAGAAAATACAAAAGAAAGCTGCT
>NW_008672564.1:199833-203421 GCF_000695815.1 Acanthisitta chloris | reverse complement strand
GGCAAGGGACACAATTTTGGCAAAAGACTGTGATGGGTATTCAAGGGCATTTTTGTTCTTTGTTCTTCTCACCTAGATGATGTGTCAGGCTTGCACAGAGAGGAGAATGCTCCAAGATGCTTTAGCATTCTGGAGGCAGTTTCCAAAAGATCCCTGTGCTCTGCTCATGCTGATGTTGCTGAACTCAGGTGTGTGTGTGGGGGGGAGTTGGCACTCACAGCACTGCCCAGTCCCATGGGTGGGTTTCCCAGCTTGCCAGGAATGAAGGCAGGCTGCTCAAACAGCTGGCAGAGACTGGCATCATACTGAGACTCATACTGGGATCATAGCAGAGTCCTAGCAGGGATGAGCCCTTGGCTGTGCAGGGTGTGCTCCCTTTGCACTCCGTCAGCCTCTGCATTGTGCCATAGAGCCACAGCCCTTGCACTGGCAGCAATGTCCCTGCTGCAGCCTCTGAGGCAGAGTCAGGATCTGCTTCCAGTGCTTGTTCCATGATTTGCTTTTTGCAGCAGCAGGGAGAAGTAAGCTGCACAAAGAGCATGTGCTGTACTTTCCTGGTGGATCTGCAGCTTATTTCACATGTACTTTCCAGGGACAGGCTTTTCAGGAAGATTATCTTTTCCCATTACAGTCAAGCCTGCTCCTTGGGTCTATTAACCATCTGCTTTCTCTTTCAACTCTGCAGTTGTGAGAGCTGTCACATATCTGTGGTTTGGACTTCTCAGCAAAGGTGGAGCTGTCTCATTGTAGTTTGCCCATTGCTTTGGGATCATTTTTCTTGATTTTGCAAATATCTTGGAATTGTCTTGTAACTGAGAGATCCAGTCTGGGCATACGGAGAACAGCTTGGCTACCAGCACCCAGCACATGGAACATGTGTTAAAGTGGTATTTCTGCCTTGGGTGAGGCTAGGGCTGAGGCAGGATCTAAAACCATACTCACCTCCTCCTCTAGGAATAGCAGTTCAGCATGGACACTGTAGAGATGCACAGGAAAAGTTGAAGGGTTTAAATACCTACAGACAAGTTAAATTATTATCTTGGATATACACATGGAGAATTGAGGCTGAAGAGAGCAAATAATCTGATCAAAACCAACTCCCTGAGCAAATCAGGAGAGAAATTAAATGGGAGAGAGGCACTCAAACCATATTGGGTCTAGAGGTTAAGTCACCCTCAAGCCTTTCTGACCTACACATTCCCCATCTGCAGCCCATCACAGGGGCCTTTGGCCTCTGTACTGACACAGTACCCATCAGGTACTTGACACAGAACTCACTATTTGGCAGAAAAAAAGAAAATTGAGAGTTTTGTTCCTGACTTACAGCCAAGACCTTCACCACAAGAACATCCTTTCTCCTCTGCTGGGAAAGTCAATGCTAGCAACAACATTTCATTTAGGAGATTTTACCTTTTGGAATAGAGAACACAAAACATTTCATTTATGTCAGTGCATGAGTCTGGGAGAATCAAAAATCCTATGTCCAAATTCACAACAAAGGGGCAGAGATGGGTCTCATTAGTTATTTGCTACTGTCTTTTTAAGCCTTTAAAAGAACAGAAAATTACTTGACTGTAACAAGCTGCTTCCAGGAGCTGAAGACTTAATAAGCACACCAAATATTGCAAGGCGTGTGATCCAATAATGCTGGCAGTGCTGTTATGTCTTCTCTTTCCATAGGGAGTAACCTTGAAATAAATCCTAGAATGATTACAGGCCATTGGTTTCAACACACGTGGCTTTTCAATGAATCCTTGAGCTTTCTAATTCCAGCAAAAATAGATTTCCTTGGAGATATAGGCATGAAAACACCCTTTAAAACTGGTACCTGTTCATTTTCAGGTGTGCTCATGCTGTGTGCTTGTGATGAGGTGCTCTGGCATCTCAGAGGGAAGCACATTGTCATTTACTTTGTGTTGTTTACTGCTGCAGACACAAAGTCACTGGAGAGACTGACTTCCTCGAGTTTTCCGTGGCAGACACTGTAGGTAACAGCTCTTCATCTGCTCCATCCCTATTTTGGTGTTCACCTTATTGCTGCTGACCAGGGCCACGTGTGCTGTCCATACAGCCCCCAGTGATTACAGAGTGTTCTCAGAGCACAGAGTGTGCTCCTGATCCAGACTCTGACTCAGAAAGGCTTTAAGGCAAGCCTGGCTTACAGAAGTACCCCCAGTCTACAGCCAGCAATGACAAAACAGTTTTTAAGTGTCGCGTATATGCCTCTCCCCTTCCCTGACTCAAATCAGCTCTAAAACTCTAACTTCCAGTCCTTTCTAATGGGCCCTGACGTGTCCTAGGGCCCAGATCTGTGCACAAGAGTGACTTTACACACATGAATAGTCCCTGGAGTTCAACCATGTGCAAAAAGCTATTTGTGTGCCCAAGTCCATGTGGAATCCAAACCTCAGTCTAACCTGCCTCATTTAGCTGTCAGCACAGCAGTCTCCAGTTTGCCCAGCAATTATTTCTTTGTCATCTTCTGCAGAGGTTAGGTGCTCTCCCCTCCCCCGTGCATGGCAGTGCCCCAAAGCGATATGTGGATCTCCTAATCAGATATCATATTGACGTTAGCTGTCACTGTGTGTGATACCCAGATACAGCCAGGCTCACAGCCATCTGGGCGTGCTCTTCTGGGGATACTCACAGTGCCTAGAGGATGCCTGAAGGAAGGCTGTTACAATATGAAACAGAGATTAAAAATATCCATGCTCACTGATGGGCCTAGCATGAACCATCAGGCATTTGCTTTGTGTGGGAGGGATCTCCCTCCACCGAGAGAGAGAGTTAGAAACCATCTGACAGAGAGGTGAGGGAGGTCACCCATTACCCTGTGCCTGGGGATCCTCCCATGTTTAATGTTGGCTATGCTGCAAAATCAGATTATCCCAGGAAAAAGAGTTTTCAATATACTTTTCTTCCCTGGATAATGTATCAGTCAACCTTTCACATTTCACTCCCAAGGATTTGTGTGGTTGTGCTGTGTTTGCGGTTTTCACCGTCAAGAGCAGAATGTTAAAGTCTCAGCTGAAGGTAAGAATAAACTCTCAGAGTTAGAAATGGTGCAGTGAGGATTTGGACAGAGGGTCTGTCCTGCCATGGGGCTCTTTCTAGAGGCATCTTTAGCTTGGTGACCCTGCAATCTGGAGTCTTGCTTTAATGAACAAGCAAGTGAGGGCAGGGACATCAGATGCCAGATATCACTTCCCAGGAGGAGCCTGTCTTTCTCCCTTGGTTTACAGAGGAGATGTTGTGCTAAGACCTATTTGTAGCTCTGCAGAAGGCAACAAAAACCTGCATGTTATCACTTCAGCATCTTATTCCAAACCTTGCCAGAGGATCTAGGGAAGGATGCTGCAGCAGGTTCCTCACGCACACCAGCCAGCAGTGTAAGCTCCACAGGGAATGGCAAGGACAGCCATGGCATTGAGGCCTTTACACAGAGCCTGCTGAGCTGCTGTGGTAATGATATGGCTGGTGCAAGTACTTGTTTTGAATTTTATGACCCTTTTAGCCCCAGAGCAGGACCAGAATTATTTAACAGGGAAGAGGAGAATGTTGTTTTAGGCCTGAGTATTGTAATTTGAG
>NW_008672564.1:191347-199808 GCF_000695815.1 Acanthisitta chloris | reverse complement strand
GGACCTGGCCCAGTGGCATGGGCAGATTGTAGGTCCTGGTTTTACAGAGTACCTCAGAGCACTGCCTCAGAGAGATGTTCTTCAAGTCTGGGAGCTTTTATATAAAGTCCAGAGTAGCTGTGAAAAACATATTTGAGGTGTGAGACATTTATTGATTAAAGCCATAAACCCAAAATGAAACACATTAAACCAGTGAACATACACTGTAAGAAGAAGGAAAAGCACTGCAGCTAAGTTCCATGGTGTATTTAAATGATGCTTTTCTGGGGGATGTCAGCACTGGCTTAAATTCACCCTTCGCCAAACCAGATTGCACCTGCCTGTGTGTCACAGCCTCTGCAATCAAAAGCTTACCAGAAAGTAGGAGACCTACACACAACAGCCCAGGAGACTCAAACTTTGTACAAGTTGAACAGAATCAACCTGCAGTCCTGGCACCACTGGCTGGTGGGAATGAGAATCCAAAGCTAAACAAAGGTTAGGGAGCAGGATTGTGGAAAAGGAGGGGACTGCCAGGTACATGCCTGCTTCTCTCTGCAGGAAGCTGCTTGCAGCATCCTAACGACGTCTTAAAGGCACAAGTGTCCTTAAATATATACAACAAATATGAACATGATCCCTTTCTTTTCATCCAGCACACCCCGGGGCTCTCCCCAGCTTTGCCTCTAAAAGCTGAAATCTAGTTCTGATGCGCCCAGGGGAGGATAAGAATATTGTGTGAACTTACTCTGCCAGTTTGGCATTTAGGTGTCTTGCCATAGCACAGCCTAACCTTCCCCCCGCACTGCTCTCTCAGTTTTGCCCTCAAACTTTTCCAAGCCCACTCAGCTCTGGCTCTGGTGTGGCAGAAAGGGCACAGACTGTGTTTTTATAAACCCTCTGTCACCTGGCAGCAGCAACCAGATGTGTGTGTGCAGAGGAATTTCTCCTTCTGTCCTCCATGGGGTAGAAAAGCACTGAAATTACACTTTGCTTGTTCTTTTCTTCAGCTCCCGAAGCCAAAATAAACTTTGGGAAAGAAGTAGCTCAGAAGTAAAAAGAGAATAATTGAAAAATACTTTTCTTTGTTTTAGCAAAAACAGTGTCAAATATTCTAAAAGCCAAGCACAGCAGCTCAGGTCTCAAGCTGCTGCCTGGCTCTGACTCCAGACCCCTCCAACACTGTCACAGTGCTCAGGAGAGATCCAGTCAGGCCTGTTCACAAGGCTAGCTCGAGACATCGGCTGAGCCCCCTAAGCTCTAACAACTGAAGGCACAACAGGAAACAAATAGAGGCTTATTTTGAACCCCAGGATTTTCTAAGTCAAAGCAGCACCTGGCTGAAGCCACAGCATCAACAGCCCAGAGCAAATCCTGGTAGGAGCAGTGTCCTGGGAGAGCTCAGACCCTCAGCTAACAAATTAAATGACACCTAACAAACATATTTAAATGAATCTGTTGACTGTGTTTTGGGTCATTTCTGCAAAGCTCAGCACATGGTCTTAAGGGACTGTGAAATACCTCAGCACCACAAAACAGCATGTGCCAAAGCTCAGCCCATGCTCAAGGGGATCTGGTTGTGTCTAGAAACCAGAGGGGACTCAGAGCCAAGTGCAAGGTTGAACTTGCCTGATGGTGTCTTCTCCTGCAGAGTTTGGGGCTTTTGCTGTTGATTCTCACCTAAATGTGATGCTGCTCCCTGCACATGCCATCCTGAATGTGTTTAGGAATAATGAAACTTTTTAAAAGAAATGGGAACCACAGGGCTGGAACCCACTGGCTGTTTTGCTTCCCCAGCATTACATGGAATAGCAATTTGTAGGTAGGGCCATGCTAAATAATGTCACACAGATCCACTGGAGGGAGTTTGTGTTGGCCAAATTCCCACTTCTTATTCTGCAAAAGACTTTGCAGATAGAGCTACAGTGTCATTAGTTATGCAAAGCAGAGGTGGAGTAGGATGGGTATCTCCCTCCGGTGGCCAGGATTAGTTCAAAGTCTCAGCCAGAGGTCTGTGGGAAGGGTCAGTGCCTCTGAAGGGAGTCCAGCAACATGTTGTCTGGGCAGGATCCCCTTTGGGAAGGACTCTGTGGTGCCATGAGATTAGCTGGGCCTCCGCTGAGTTACTGATGGGAGCTCGAACGGCTCATGGAAGAAGCCAGATACTCCAAAGTGGGAGTGATTCACTCTCCACACTGATGCCAGGCTAAGAGCAATTTACTGAAATCAAGCGAAAAAGAGATGAGTGTTGGGAGGTGGGAGGCAGGAAAATCACTGTTTCGTGCAGTTGAAAAGTTAAAGCCTAGTGTTTCTCTTTTTGCTAGATATGTTATCTTCCCTTCCGTGCTGCGAATAATGCCTGTGCTGGAAACCCAGCGAGGGGTTTTGCTTATCAAGTTCAAGGCAAAGGAGAAGAGAGAGATTTGAAGAGCAGGAGGGGAAAGAAAACATACGGCTGTAATGTCAGAGCTTTGGAAATTGAGATACTTATCGAAGCCTGTTTTGTCCTCTCCTTGATTATGTTCCTCTGGATTTGGCCAAGGAAGCCAGCCTGGCCAGCCCCACTTCTGGTTCTTCTCAGTTTCATTTTCGGAAAATTATATCGTCAAAGATGTACACCCAGATACGTGTCTCTCTGAGGAGTCAGTCAGGAGACTTTCCGGGGCCAGGAGATGATGAGAGAGACCTTTATCACTACTGCCATGAACAAGCATAGTCATCAAAGATGTGCCAATCCTGGTCACACCAGCGGCGTCTCAGGCACCACTGCAGGTTTCCCTAGAGCATTACACCACAATGCCCACAAAGCTCGTGGTTCAGTTCAGATGCAGGATTTGGGAATGGTGATTTGGGAAACACCAGGCTTTCGATTTGTTTTTAACATTCCAGATGCTTCACAGTGGTGAATCAAAGATCTGGTCTCCAGAATTAATATTTTCTCTTCTCCCATTGATGACAATGTAATGTATAAGTTCATATATTGAATTATTTCCCAAAGACCTGACTCCTTTCACTTTTATATGCATGTGAAATCCTTCTGACATAAATCTCTTCTCCTAAATCTGCAATAATTCAGTAATAGAGCTGGCTCTAAATACAAGGAAAGACTGTTGGCAGAAATGCAGGTGTCAGAAAAGAGAGAGATGAATAAAGGAAAGTGAAAACAAACTAAGGGCATCGACTATCTCCACACTCATTCAATTGCACCAGTGTCAATGCAAGCACTGTATGAGCCCCCAAATTAGGAACTATTTACAAAACAAAAGCTTGCCTCCAGTGCATTGTGCCTGTTCTGATGGCAGTGAATAGCCTGTCTAATGATGGTTTCTGCTTTATTTGGGTCAGGTCTTGCCGAGGAAGAACTTTTTGAGAAACCAAGGCTAAGCATTGCAAAAGACCACATAGTCATCTCACCAGGAGACACACTGAAAATAAAATGCAGGTAAGGATTGCTCCAGCAATGCTGGATTTCTGTCATTGTGGTGATTACCTTGGGCCAACACAGCTTCTGGGTAGGGCAGAGCCTGCTGCTCAGTCAGCTGGAACTGGGGCTGTGCACCCTCATGTGCACTTCTGCATGGAGGAGAATTCCATGGGCTGTAATAGAGCAAGGGGGAAAGTCTTGGGTCAGCATTCAGCTTGGCCAGATTCTTTGTGTTGTAAAGGGGCCCAAGCAAAACCCTGAGGCAGCACACGGGAGAGCTTATGGGAGAGGGATGTGCTGTGCTTAAGGACATGACTGGAAAATCCTCATCTGAAAAAAGGTGCAGATTCAGCTCCTCTGCAGCTAAAATCACTCTTTCGCTCCCTGTCCATAAGGAAATCACAAACAGGGTGTGTTATTAGCTCTTTACATACACGTATATATATGAGCTTAAACTTCCTACTCTCAAATACCATCTAGTCCATAAAAAAGCCCACAGAAAGCCAACCAAATCCTGGGCTGCATCCAAAGGAGTCTGGGCAGCAGGTTGAGGGAGGTGATTCTCCCCCTCTGCTCTTGTGAGACCATACCTGGAGTGCTGCACACAGTTCTAGTGTCCCCAACAGATAAGAAGGACATGGAATTGTTGGAGCAAGTCCAGAGGAGGCCAGGAAGACGGTAAGAGGACTGGAGCACCTTCCTTACCAAGACAGGCTGAGAAGGTTGGTGCTGTTCAGCCTGGAGAAGACAAGGTTGTGTGGGGACTTCAGAGCAACCTGCCAGGATCTGAAGGGGCTCCAGGGAAGCTGGAGAGGGACTCTTTGTTAGGAACTGCAGTAATAGGACAAAGAGTCATAGGCATAAATGGAAGGAGGGAAATTTAGATGAGGTATTAGGAAGAAGTTTCTTCCTGTGAAGGTGGTGAGACACTGGCACAGGTTGCCCAGGGAGGTTGTGGCTGCCCCAACCCTGGCAGTGTTCAAAGCCAGGTTGGATAAAACCTTGGTCAACCTGATCTGGGGGGGGGGGTCCCTGCCCAGGGCAGGGGGTTGGCACTAGATGGTCTCTAAGGTCCATTCCAACCCCTTAACATACTATGATAATATGCCAGTTAAACAAGCAGCAGTAAGTGTGTGTACATCCAAAGACCCAACCTGTTTAAACATATCATGTTCTTTAAATCAAAGATAACCAAGACTTGTGAAAAACCAAACTGCTGATACTGTAAATTAAATCAGCTCTTCAGTCCTTGGCACAATGTGCACAACTGGTCATACAGGAAACCAGCAAAATTTTGGTAATGACGTGTTTACAGGACCTCTGGAAATGGGGAAATAGCATTTGGTCACAGCTGACTGGCAAACATACAGTAGCAGCTCGGTCACACAAAAGGCCTCAGACTGAGAAGGATGTAGGTGTCACTTGTTCTGAGTGTGATTTTTATACCAAACTACTGCCAGAGGTTGTTTTTTAATTTCTTCTGAGCGTGTTGTAGGAGAGAATGCTTAAGGTAATACAAATTATCACAGTTTCTCTCACACACATACACAATTTTTACACCCCCTTGCAAGGTCTCCTTGACTGTAGTCATCACATGGATGATTTCTTGCAACAGAAGTTACTGGAAACAGTAAGAAAAAGCAGAGGAAAGGTGAATCTAAACTATAGTTTATGCTGACACAATGTCCCCTCTGATTTTTGTCCCAGACTATTTAATTCATTGTTATAATGAAATGTAAATTGGCTCACTCTGTGTACATTTTGGATGTCTTCTGGAGCATAAGGCAGCTTTTTTCCAAAAACCTCCAGCTAGCCAAGTGGCTTATGAGGTCAAAACAACCTTACAGTTGTATTTTTAGCTGGGCAAGCAGCAAACATGATGGCAATAAAGTTTAAACAGCCCTTTAAAACCTAGATGCTGTACTTCATAAAACATGCTCTGTGGACATGAGGTCAGTGTGGTGCTCCAGACTAATGAAATCAACACTTTTCAGTAGTTCTCCATCCACTGCCTTTTAAATCTGGAGGAACATCCTACTTCAGTCCCAAGTTGCTTTATGGATGCAAAATAATAAATCCACATGACAGGTCTGAAAAACAGAAAAGCATGTGAGCATGGTGCCATGCTAGTGTGGGACCAGGGCCCAGAGCACTTCAGCTCCTTGACTCAGGTCATGCAAGAGATGGGAATAGAAGCTAAAGTGTGGATTCTGCGCTTTGAGTGCAAGATTTCTTGTATCAAGCCCTCTGTGGATGTCTTCCATCCTGCCACACCAGCATCTGCACACTCACAGATGCTGGACTGTCCAGAGGGAGCTCTGAAGTCCTTCATATTTCTAAGGGCATGAGGGCTGTGCAAGGCACAGCACAGAGCAGACCCTGCAGGTCTATGTGAACATCCCTTCTCCCTTAAGGTTTTAAGGTTTTCACATCCCAAGAACTTCCCTTTGAGGTTCTTGGTCAAGATTTTTGGTAGCCTTGCCAAAGCTGCTGCTGCAACTCGCCTCTGCCAGATGCGTGAAAATCCCAAAGCAATAGCCAAAGTCTTCATGTCCCACCAGGATAAAACATGCAGGAGGAAAAAGTAGGCAGAAGTAAGGAAGCAGAGGTGTGTGAATTCCCAGCCCTGCTCTGCAGAGCCACTATTGCACATTTCCAGCCCTGATGGACAGCAGACTGGAGGACAGTAGACAGGCAAGGACATGCTGGGAATTGTGAGTCTCAATGCGAAGTGGCATTATTCCATATTCCAGGCCAGGAGTCCCAGTTCTGGACAGAGGAGTGGTTACGTCATTAATGACATTGGTAAGGTGAGGACAGAGCGTGGGTAGGGACCTGTGCTTCAAAACATGATCCAGTTCTGGACGGACAGGAAGCTGCTATGACGGATGAGGTGGGGTTGTCCAAGTCACCAGTACATCCAAAACCCAGGGTGAGGCCGTTCATCAGAGAGGATATTCACACTTTTCCCAGTGCTCTCCTTCTGCTGTGTGCTGGGAATAACCTCAAGAGTTCAGCCCCATGTCCGCGTCACCTCCAGGAAGGCGACAAAAAGACGAGCAGAAACGAGGGCCAAGAGGAAGTTTGTTTAAGTGTCACTGAATGTGCTGGCAAATGTGTTCCCTGATTGCACCTACTGCACTACTACAAAGACACTGGAGCAGAAAGAGGAGTTAGAGTTGTTGGCTAACTGGAAATTTCACACAGCCTTCTTGTTAGATAGTTTTGGTATTAGCTCCTTGATCCTGAGCCATTCTGTCTAGACCGGATTTCTCCCTGGCAACACTCAACTGGGAATATCCAGAGGTTCTTACTCCTTCCTCAGCTCAGCAAATGCCAGTGGGAATTCACTGAGTGAGAAGGGGTGAGTCAACCCCCTCTTAGGGGTGAAGAAGCGTGGAAAGAGTAGGAAGAGTGGCTTCTCTCTGCAAACACAGACAGAACTCCCTCCCTCCAATCCTAACTTCTTCCCCAGAAAAATCCATGGTGATTACCCCACTAATCCATCAGTTTCCACACTGAGCACCAAAAGTCAATCTGCTACAAAACAGACCATAACCTTCATCTCATAGGCTTGTGTACATACATCACCAGAGCCCTCTAAGTGCAGCCCAAGAGAGCTCCAAGAGCTCCTGCTGCCATGGTGTGGCCTGATACTTCCAGCACAACAGGACTAGCACAACCAGTACCTGTGACAGAGCAAACTTAGCTCAGCTGAAAGCTCTGAGTCCTGCAGCAGGTGACACACAGACCTTGCTTTTTGTCAGCAAACTCAGTAGAATTGCATTTGCCATTAGCTGTGCTCATAGATCAGACAGAAGAGGGGTCAGGTGGGTGGAATGGTGCTTCCTTTGCCCTGCTGGCTTGATGTTCTGGCTGCTGTGACAAAGTGAATTGGAATAAATGTGTCCTGAGCAGATTTTCCAAGATTTGTAATCTGATTAGTTTCAGGCCCTTCACAAAAATCAAAACTGAGTCACTGCTGATTAAGCAAGAAAGGTGATGCAAAGTTACATAAATGTTCTCCTCTCTCCATGCAGCCTTAGTGTAAGAAAATATACGTTAATTTAGCTGTTAAAATATGCAGACTTCTCAGCTTGGAGGAAACATATAATTTTATCTGATGTTTTCTAATGTTTGAAGTGGCTAAAATGTAGTGTTATAAAAACAAACTTGCGTTCAGGCAGTCTGTTAAAAGAAAAATTAAACTTTTCTCCCAGAGCTAGCTTGCTGCAGTTCCCACAGACTATTTCAGGGATCTCCCCTGCCCTGGGGAAGAGTGTGGGGTGATCCACATTAATTTCTTGTGGGTGGAAGCACAAACACCCAGCAACCTTTATCATTCATTTGGAAGTGACAGGAGTGGGAACATGGACAACAGTTGGCCAGAAGGAAGCCCAGATTTTGCCTGAAGTCATCCTCAGTCTTGGTGTGTTGTGTTGGCAGGGGAGCACCATCTGTAAGTTGGCTTCTGCGGGAGGACCACAAGGCCAACCCGCGGGTGCACAGGAGCAGCTGTCGCAACACCACGGGGCAGAGCTGCAGTTTGCTTGTCATCAGGAGAGTCACTGCTAACGACACTGGGAACTTCACCTGCATCCGTGACGACGCTCCAGATGATGAGGATCTCAGGGCCAGGATTTATGTGTTTGTTCAAGGTAAGAATTTCACTTTGCTTTTTCAGTACAGCTCTTTGGTACCACCAGCTGTATTCAGCTGTGGGATCTGTGCTAGGTGGAACCAGCAGTCCAACTGAGATGCTTTCACAGATCCCAGCTCCTCACTGGCCCAGCCCTTGAGCAAGGACCAGCTCTGACATTTTGAAGAGGCCAGATATACTTGGATTTTCATGCCAGCTGAATTCTCAGGGACACAGATGTGAGAACCACAGATTACCTATCTTGTTCAATTCCAGGACTTGAAAGCTAAATTGTCCCATCTAGTTTTGTGTTCCAAGCAACTGACACTGACTTCTTTAAACCTGTTTTCCTTTTTCTTTCCCTTTTAAGACTAAATTCTTCAATCCTAAAGGGTTTTGCTACCACAGTGCTCTTCCTA
>NW_008672564.1:186883-191325 GCF_000695815.1 Acanthisitta chloris | reverse complement strand
CTTTCCCTTCCTCCCCAGGCATGAAACTCCCAGACAACATTCTTTGTAATTCTTCCCCTCCTACACATTTGTATATTGCTTTGTCCTTCACATCTGTGAGACATACTGAGCAAAGCAGGATGACTGCATTATCCATATTTTATTGTAAAAAATGGCCCATTGCTCATTTTTGTTCCCTTTGAGCTGCTTCTCCTCCATATGTCAGAGTCATTGAGATCCAATAATAAGTGGAAGCAGAAGCTTCAGAGCAGCATGGCCCTCTGTGATTAAGTGAAGATAACTTACTGAGCAACCATTTCAATAACGTGAATGTTTGTTAGTATATTCCCCTAAAATGCTGATTTTTTTTTCACATCTACTTGACAAATGCATTACAAAACACTGAGTCATCTTGGATCTTCCAAGCTGAGATTGTGAATCCTCAGATAAAGGAGCTGATTTTAGTGTCTTAAATAGGGGCTGCCATGAACTCCTCTGATGCTGAATATGCTTAGTCTTCAGTTGCCCACAAATACTCATGGAAATAAATTAATTTCATTTTTCTAATAAATTGTAAAATGTGGTTCTTTGAATCCTCTTTACTAAAACAAATGCTTGAAAGGCAATTAATTTGTCTGATGGTATTTGAATAGTTCAGCAAATTTACAGAAAATATAAGTATCTGCTGAGCAGCTCTGACAGTCTCAGGGTATTGCTAATGATGGTGAAATCAACACAAGGTGTGAATTCCATCCCAGGGGGAGTGTGATATGCCCACAGAGCTAAATTCAGCTTTTGCACTACCAGATGAACATACCTGCTTGATTCATGTGGCTGACATTTTCCTGTCTCTTTATGTCCATTGAAAATAGTCCCTTTCTACACTTATCCTGCTTTCCCAGCAAGTTTTCCTCTAATTGGAAAGTAGCTTTTTTGGCGTTACTTCTCAGTTCCTGAAGTAATTTTGTTCTCTCTTTCTGTTTCCTTTCTCCGTTTTTTTTCTCGGTGCTCCGAGCCTTGTTTGCTCTACCCACCCTCATTCTGTGCTGAGCTGTTTCCCTTTCACATCACAGCCCCACTCAGATGCCCCATGGCTAACATTGTTAGCCCAGCCGCATGCCCACGCTCCAGGAAACAGTGCATTGAAAACTCAATTCTCTGGCCTGATTCAGTGTCCTGCCTGCCTACCCAGTCTTTCCTTACTCTGTGGCAGGAGCACGTGCAGGAAATGTTATGGATCTTTTGGGACTGCCTTAGCATTTTCCTGAAGAAAATATCTCCCAGTTACGGAACGCTCACCGGTGATGCCCTTGGAACAGAGCTAATCCCAAAAAATGGCAGGATGTCCTCTTGCTTGCCTGAGACTGCTGTGCCAAGGTTCCCCTGACAAACAGCACTGCTCTAATTCGCCCTCCGAGGCTGTCCTCTCTCAGGTGCAGTTTAATTGTGTTGTATCTCCTCCCTGCTTTAAAAGCTCTTACTCAGACTCCTGTGCCTTAAAAGTTATTGAAGGAAAGGGGGTGGAACATGATGTATCTTGTACTGTGCACTCTGTGGGTGAAGTGGTGAGAGGCAGCAGGGATCCCTCCGTCCCTGTCCTGTGCTGGGTGCTCACCCACTCCAGGAGCACAGCTCTGCCACAGCAGCTCATTCTAGAAGCTTGCAAGTGCCTGCTAGGATCTGGCCTGCCAGGCTGAGGAAGCCGGTTGGCCCCGTGAAATGGAGCTATTTATACCTCAGCGTGGATGCTGTCCTCAGGGCACACTCTTCCTCCCATTCAATTCCTGTGCATATTTATTGGAAGCCAGCAGGCTGTCTTGGGGACAAAAAAACTGCTCTGCAGTGAGGGCTGGATGGACTGTGGAGTTAAACAAGGCACTCAGAACACACCTATGGTTTTCTTCATTATTTAAACATGCCTTTTTGAGGAAATTGGTCTGGCAGTGTCTGGGCATCACTGAGACACCCATCAGTTGTCTCCAAGTGAGGAAACTCACAGTTCCCTGTGAGTGCCAGACAAGGGTGAGGTCCAAAACACATCTCTCCGGATGCTTTGTGAAGAGAGCAGGTCCTCAGTGGGGTGTTTGCAAGGTTGAGCCAGGTGGAGTGAGAATATGTTGGCTAGACCTTTGAAGGTTGGGGATTCCTCTGAGGTTAGAAGCCACTATTGCCAAAAAAGGAGGGGGAATGGTATTTTTTCCCTTCATTCCTGGCCTGCTGCTTGACACCAAAATGAGAACATGATTGTATCGGAAGCCCTGCTTATTGGCTATTATTTCCTGTGCTGGCTTCTGTTTTTCCAGCCTCCCTGGTAGAGTTCCTAAGCTCTGTCAGAATCTGGCACTCTCCCTGCCGGTGCAGTTGAGCCGTGACCCCTGCGCATCAGGCAGATCGTGAGGGACCCGCAGGCAGCAGGGGCAGCTGCCATGCCTCAGCTGTGCACCAACACTCTGGAGGCAGCCACAACTCGGGATCTTAATCCTGAATAATTGTTCCCGAGGCCTTTTCTGCTTCCCGCTGCAGCTGCAAGTCCCAAGGATCGTAATTAAAAAAGAAGACAACCCCTTTCTCCTATTGCCCATCTCCTCATTGAAAGTACACAGTAGCTTAGGGCTGGAACAGAAGCAGTTGGGCGTTTTTAACTGTGTTACCTTCATCACAGCTCTGAGGGATAATCTCTGCAGGGAATGGCAGCGTCTGGTCCAACAAACACTGCTGCTGGATGGGCAGAGCAGCCAGGCAGCTCTCGTAGCTGCTGTCAAAGCACAGGGAGGGTGGGGGCAGCCCCCGCCCAGTCCACAGACACACTGTCCCTGCTGAGCCAGCTCTCACCTATGGCAGTAAGGACAAGGCTTCGCTGCAAACTGGCTGCCCATGTAGGAGCCCACTCCAGAATGTCTCACGTGGAAAGCATCTCCACAGCAAATGCTGCCACAACCACCCAGCCGTGTCATCTGCTTCCATCTGTCTTCTGCAATTAGCCTTCACAACCAAATGGGTAACTCCCTATGAGGAACACAGTCATTTATTCCAGCCTTTTGGATCCCTGTGCCAAAGGAAAGGGCAGGCTGTGTGAAAATATAGAGTCCTCTCAACAATGTTTCCATCAGGGTGTTATCAACTTTATTCTCATACTAAATCCAAAACACAGCACTGTACCAGCTACTAAGAAGAAAACTATCCCAGACAAAACCAGGACAGTATCCACCCTTTATTCCATATCATTTATGTCATGCCAAGTCCCACATTTTCCAATAGCCTATTGCTTTTCCTGTCTTTTAATATATATACAGAAAGACATCATTCCCAGCTGAAACCAGGACACTAGGGCATATATAAAATTTAATATGGCTCAGAGAAGGAAGAAAAAAAAGACAAATCAAGCAAAGATTCATTCCACCTTCCCAAAGGGCTCTCCCCAGCCCCAGTCTAGACAAGAGTCAGGACTTGCTGCTCTCAGCTATTTGAAATACTGTTACTGTCAGCAAAGCAACTGTCTCAAAGTAAGAGTCCTCAGGGTGTCAGCTGGAAGAGCTCCCTGCCTCAGCCAAACACTGCCTCAGCTCTCAGCTCCCCTTGCAGCCTTCAGCCTTGGGCTGCAGCAAGGGCTTTGCTGCACCTATGTACCCCTCAGGCAGTGCACCAGAGGAAGGAGCAGGAGTCCGTTCGGTTCTGCTGTCCTCCACCAGCAACTTGTCCAACGTTATTGCTGTGGTAACTGAATTGGTCACATTGTGCCAAATAGTGTCTGGAAAAGTTCATCCAGGTTTCCAAACTGTGCTTTGATTCCTGCCCACAACCCCAATAGCACTGCTTTGCTAGAACTGTAGGGCTAAAGGAGGTATCCACACACATCTTCTAGCATTTTTTATGCAAAGCAGGACTGTTATTCTCTTTCATGAAATAATTCTGGCTATGATAGGGCTGGTTCACAAATAACTACTTCAGGAACACGAGTTCTACCTCTTGTGATTGGGATACTGCCATTGGCACAAAATCATGTGTGTGAGCCCAGTACCCCAGTGCTGGCAGCCCACAAGGGTCCAAGTACACCGGGGCTGATTCACAAATTCCTGTTTGTCCTCGTGTGGCTCGCTTTCAACACAAACTGGTGAGCATTGTAACAGTGTCTCCCCTCCCAGAGCCATCAGCTGCTGCTGTTTGACCATGTCAGCGTTACTGTGAGTTAGGATCATGGCAGGATTTTGCTTCCATACCTTTGGTTTTCAGCACTGATGTTCACAGGAACACAGTGTGCCTGGAAGGTAACCCTGCATAGAATTGGAGTTCTGGCCCCTCCTAAAGTTTGTGTGGACACCATGAAGCACCAGCACTGCAAGCCTGAGCCCCAGTTCAGTGCTGCCATGAGTCCAGAGCTCAGGAAATGGAGATCAAATTTGGAGCAAGACAGACTTTTATATGGAAGCACAAGTTCTGTTAAAGCCATTCTGAAGAAAAAAGGG
>NW_008672564.1:145561-186858 GCF_000695815.1 Acanthisitta chloris | reverse complement strand
GCATGCATCTCCCTGCATGTCAGCTCCAGTAGCAAGGCAGCCCCAGGGAAGGGTAGGAGCTCTCCCTTGCTATTGCAAAGAATGAGAGGTGGTACAAGTACTGGGTAGACTGTCACATCAGCCACAGCCTCTTCTTTATCAGCCAGTACAGCCCAGAGATGTGAAGCCCCATCGTCTTCATCCCTTCCCCACCAAAAGAAATCTAAAGAGGATGGAAGTGCATGGAAGCACCTCACATGAGATTGTATTTTGGTTCTGATGTTCTTTGAAGCTGATTTCTGCCTCTTTAAATCTCTTGACAGTGCACAGAGATAATCCAAATGTGAGAAGCAGAAATGCCAGGCCAGGGTGATGGCCTGACTTGGGCTTTGGCTTGCTTTCCCCAAGATATCACCAGTGAGAACAGAGCTGGAGCTGCATTTCTTTTCTTTCATGCTGGAGACACTGGGACAGCTCCACTTGCTGCCAGACACTCAGCAAGCTGAGATAGGCAAGCGCTGTCCTGTCTGCTCAGCAGGGAACCCAGCAGATAAGCTGGTCAAGGGCTTGGCATCATATCCCAGTTAACCATGTTCAGGGCCACACAACATGGGAATACAGGCCATGTCACTGTGCAGGACCCTCTCTGTTGTTCCTCAAGAATTAAGGGCTGGATCCAAGGGAAAAGCAAGATGTTTTTAATTCTGAATCAAGACATTCAGTACCTTCAAATCATATCCTAAAGGGCCTCTTACTTTTAAGTGGAGGAGCCTTGTACAGTATGATGTTGAGTGAACAGTGTAAGTTCCTGGCACTGTCAGTGACAGCTGTTGACAGCCCAGCAGGAAGAGGCAACAATCCCCTCCTTCTCATTGAGGAAGAATTTCTAAATGAAATCCTGAGAGCCAAACCCACACACACTTCCCCATTTCTTCCTTCCCGTTTCTTATCCCCTCAGTAGTTGCTAATTGCTGAGCCTTACTCAAGGTCTGCAGCTGGCAGCAGCTAATGTGGGACACCTCTTCTGAATGGGACTTCAGGTAAAGCTGGGGAATATTTTCCACAAAGTCTAAGCCTGCCTAAAATCTAGTGTGCGGAGTCAGAATTTATAAATTCTTCTGCTGCTTGAAACATAATTCCAGCCAAAATATGGAGACTTATTTTTCTGGGTTTTTTTTTTTTGTTTAATAAATCTCTCCATTTTGCCTTTATTTGTCTAGCAGTGAGAAACATTTTGCTTCTACAATTCTTGAAGAATCACTTTTTTAAGTAATATTTTTTCTCTACAAATATTCCTGTGTTTCTAACAGTAATCTCCAGGGGAAGAATGCATTTCATTTGACCAAAACAGAATGCTTCATGTTGACTCAGAATGGCTTCTGGGGGTTTTGCAGTCACTTTTGTTTTGCCTAAAGAGAAAATATTCTGCTTTCTGTTTAATCTAAACATTCCACCACCAATTCTTTTCATTGGCCTGCCAAACTGAAAGGTCTTTTATTTTCAAAGATCCGGTTTCAAAACAAGTGCCTTTATAGGAGTTACTCCTGCACCTAGAGGAAGCTTTGATGGGTTACCAGGGGGAATACAGCAGACCAGGCAGCTTCCTTGTGAAACTTTCCAAAATGCTGTGACCAAAGTGTCACTTTACTGCTAATGCTCCTATTCAGAAAAGAACAGGTTTCTAAACCTCCTCCCAGTGGTTTTGACCTTGATGAAGACAAACTTCATGGGGCTTATTTCAAAACATGAACTTAAAGAACCTGTGAAACTCTGCCCAGGCTTCCCAGCTTAGGTATGGCTGAATGGAGAAAGTAAATAGTGAGGGCGAGAGAATTATCTTTAGCTGGAACAAAGTGAGAAGCAAAATGAGAATGTTCAGGAATTTCACGGACATGAACAGCCGTGAATGACTGTCCTCAAAGGCCATTTAGGACTTATCATCTCTGTGGGCTGACAGATAGTACCTGAAGGGAGAGGTGATGTTGGCTCCTCAGCTTTAGATGTGAGATAAATACCAAGAGACAAATCGCCATCAGGAACATGAGCAGAAATGGAAAGCACCCAAAATCCTGTACGTGTGTGTCTCAGGAGGATGTTTCAGACGCACAGGCAGGTGATACAGTGCTGAAAAGTAAAGAGGTGTAGGAGAGATTGAGCCTGCAATATGCTGAGGGGTTTTAAGTCCCAGCTGGCAGGATGCGAGTGGAATTCAAATGGCAAGTGAGCACACATAATTACGGCCTCCCCCACCTCCTGGTAGATAGGTGGATCCAGGTGTTACCTGTACTGCAGGTAACAGCAAAGGAAAGGGCAGGAACCGCAGCTCTGTGTCGCCGCGGTCACTGCGGGGGCTGCACCATCCCAGAACTGCTGTCACACTGCTGAGCTCACAGGGACCCTCCCGCAGCTCATCTCGAGCGGCAGCTGGCCTAGACAGAACAAGACCCGGAACACGAAGGGCTGCACCGCCCGAAGGAAAACAACGTCCCCGTCGGCACTTGACCTCTGAGCTGCCTTTGTGTGCAGCGAGCCCCGTGCCCGGCTCCGTCCCCGTCCCTCGGCTGCTCGCGTCCCTCCCGAGCCCTGCTGGGCAAACAGTGACACCCTGCCCTGGCTGCGGCTTCCTGCAAACTCCCACTGACCTGGGGAGCTAGACAGCCAGTCTGAGACCCAAGGGAAGGGGCCCTTCCCTTGCCTCGAGCTGGTGCTGCCGCTGATAAGCCTGTAAAGTGCTTCAGCTCTTGTCCTTCTTCACTTATAATGATCTTTGCAGCCCACAGTAAATTATTCTTTTTTATTATCCTATGGGAATTGATGTATGTTGCTTTATGGCTAAGATTCATAGGGCATATCACCTTCCCAGCTCAGGAGGAAAAGATGTGCCGAGCTACAGGGAAATACTCTATTTTCATGAAGTGTTTCTTTGCTGAGAAGCTTTTCCCTCAGAGGTCAGTGCTGGTGACTGCAGAGAGGATGACACCTGCAGTTCCCATTGCAACAGTTGAGTGCAATTGATTTACACCACCTGGAATTAGAGATCTTCCTTGAAGCTAAGGTTATCATTTTTAAAGAAAAGTGACCCTGTCCCTTATGTTTCAAGAAGTTCTGTCTCTGAGAGACTTTTTTACAAGGAGTTAACTGATTGCTGATGAACTGAAGGTGGTGAACATGGTTGTAAAGCTGACAGTGACACTCCTAATATTCCAGCAGATCATTTTTCCATGCCATGGTCAGTCTGACTACTTAGGAGTTTCATGAGGGATCCATTTTTTGTCTGCACAAACCATAACAAAGGTGTCAGCTGGCAGTTCATTAGTTCTCTATTCAGAATTTATTCTGCATCATTTTGTTAAGCTCCAAAGCTGAGCCACTTTATATTTGCTTATCTGTGAAGTGAACAGTCCAGCTGCCTGGAAAGTGCTCTACTCAGATCCTCTCCTTCCCAATGCCAGTGCCAGGGGCTTGCTCCTGCTTCTGTGGGGTTTTCGAGCAGCTGGAGCACAGGCCACAGGACACACGGAGCTTTGTGCTGTTGCTCTGTGTGCTGGTGTGGTTTGGTGCTTGATGATTGAGATGGCAGAGAAGCTGTGGCTGCCCCACCCCTGGAAGTGTTCCAGGCCAGGTTGGACAGGGCTTGGAGCAACCTGGTCTACTGGAAGGTGTCCCTGCCCATGGCAGAGGGGTAGAATGAGATAAGCTCTAAGGTCTTTTCCAACCAAAACCATTATAGGATTCTATGACACTATTTTTCCCTTTTGCAGAGAGTTTCACAGGGAGTAAAATAAAGCCTCCCTCGCCTAATGGACATGCCCTTGGAGCTGTCTGTCCCTTTCACTCCAGGGTCACTCTCCACTGATGTCCAAAGTGCAGGTCATGCCTGCTGTTTTTAAGCAATCCTGTCAAACCTGTAGAAGTGCACCCCTGCAAGCAGCTGCCACAGCAGCACCCACACTTCAGGAGCTGCTCCTCTCACTCCCACAGGAATCCCACCCTGTTTAAGAGCTCTGGTATTGCAGATGCAAACAGGGAGGGAACAGGCCTTTTGTAGACAGAAATTTCTTTAGGCTTAGGCTATATACTGGATAAAGCACTGATGTAACAAATTACAGCCATCTGCCTGCTGCACAGTGCTCTAGGACACCTCACTTAGGAAAGAGAAGGACCCATAAAATAGAAAACCTTTTTATCTTTTTCAAAACACAGCAAGAATAATGCTTGTGAGACCCAACATCCACTAGTGATTAGCCATCAATACAGCTCAGGCCATTCCTCCCTTTCCCGACTCAATCTTTACAACCCAGAAACTGCCTTTTGCTGCTGCTACACACAGTGATTTTACAATACTAACAAGATTTCAAATAGTGATGGTAGAAGGGCAGATTTATATATTTTGGCTTCCAGTTCAGATTGTAGCTTATGATGTGGGCTAGTGTAATTCTAGTTCCTGGCTGGACATATGGCAATTCAGGGGCAGGCTGCTATTAAAAAATCAATTAGGACTGAAATATAGCTTCTGGTATACACACTGTAAATCCAAACTTACCCTTAGGTGTCCTTCACTGGATCAGTACCATCACGAGGTGTATCTGACCTATTGACAGCTGAAAAAAGTAGCTTAATTTTAGGTCTGTTATGAATGTGAAAATTTGGTAGAGGCTGAGTTTCATAGTATCGTAGTATGTTAAGGGGTTGGGATGAACCTTAGAGATCATCTAGTCCCAAACCCCTGCCCTGGGCAGGGACACCTCCCACCAGACCAGGTTGCTCAAGGCTTTATCCAACCTGGCTTTGAACACTGCCAGGGTTGGGGCAGCCACAGCCTCCCTGGGCAACCTGTGCCTGTGTCTCACCACACTCATATTAAAATGATTTTAAAGGTAGGGAGAGATAATGGAGGAGAATGAGGTTAAATAATTATATTTTTTCCCTGAACGGGAAATATTTTTGAGGAATTTTATTGTTTTGACTAAGATATATCAATCATCACACAGTTCAATATTTTCCAACATTTTAGGATTATTTAATATTTGCTTAGCTGCCTTCTTCTGATTTATGTTACTTTTTAAATAAACAGTGTTATTCTGGAATTCCCTCTAAAAATACTGGCACAAATATTTTTAAGTTCAGTGTTCCCATATTTTCAGTCAAAATCTGATCCAGAATTGTGAATAGTTTGGTATCAAGATGCTCCTGAGGTTTTTTTCCAGCAAGTTTCCTCTTGGCAAGCACTCCCAGTGCTTGTTGCAAATACACAAAAATCTACTTTCTCTGCTTTTTCCTATCACAAATAATCCAAGGATCTTCTTTTAATAATCCAGGGTCTTCTTTTAAGTAGGAAGCGTTCCACCATGTGCACAAGCTTTAAAATTGCCTATCAAAATATGGTCACATAATACCTCCAAGTATGGTTCAGCTGCAGAACAAAAACTGCAGAGGAATTAAGCAGCTGAGGGATAAACACTAAACACATTTTCATAATGTGACTCAACAGAAGAATTTAGCAGACCTGTTTGGGAAAGTGCACAAGACACTGGAACGGGTATAAATATTTCCTAATAGTTTTAGGGACTGGAGCAAGCTAGAAAATTGTGGTCTGGAGATCAGGTTTCTCAGCTTTAAGGCCTGATAAGAACCAGTGGCTGCCTGACCAGGAAGTTCAGATGTGTATCTGAAGCTTCCTAAATGTGGGGAGATTACAGGTCTAATTTTTAAATTCCAATTAATCTCTTGCATAATGTTTCTCACCATGCCCTTACTCCAAAGCACATGCCTTTTTATAGACCAACCCAGTCACAGTAAACCAATGGCATGGCATAAAAACTGGCATGAAAATACAGTATTAGAAATTACAGACAGCATCCAGATTTCTGGTCTTTATCTGCTGTTTTGCTGCATTTACATGTTCAGTACTATCAATCAGCCCCTTGTCACAGCTCCCCACAGTAATCCCACATCTCTGGTACTTGCACAGTGACCCAAGTGCCTTTTATAAAGCATCATCACCATGACACGTGACCTTTCTGACACACACAAAGCTACAACACTTGCTTTCATCGTAATGAAGAGCTAAAATTAAGTTATCAAAAATACAAAAGATAGCAGTCCCACTCTTCTGTCCCAGTCTCTGCCTGTCACCCTTCATGTGATTGTGAGTGAAACTGGTTTGGGTTGTGGAGCAAAGGAGCTCCAGCTCTGTAGCGAGCTGATTCTTTAAAAGTTCGTTCCAAGTGACAACGCTTACATATTTCCATGGTATTCCTTAAGCAAGACCATGGTCATCAATCAAGAAACACATGTTGATCTCCCCAGATCACTTACAGGAGGGATGCCAAGACCCAAAAGTAGCACTGGCATCTTGATTTGGTAGTGAACAGTTTTTCATGTATTTGCACAGAGATGTGCCATTCTGGGCAGTTTCTGGATGAACATGGGGTTGGATCCCAAGCATAAATTGGCATAAATCCCTAGGTGACACTGGCATTTGCAAACAAGCAGGATGTGCCTGGATGTCCTGTCTTATGCTCCAGTGAGCCTCTGTGGGCAGTTAGCTGCACAGGTTGCAGTGCCCTTCCGGTAATTGATCGCTAAAGAAGCAGTTTTGCAAATCAGTGTTCTTTTCCCTGCAGACTATAGAAATCCATTTGTGAAGATTCACCCAGAGCATCCTGACATAATCTACATTTCAGACGATATGGAAACAGTTGTTGTCCCTTGCCGAGTCACCTCACCAGATATCAGACCTAAGCTTATCCAGGTAAGTGACTGTTTCAGAGAAGCTCAGTTCAGAGGTCTGGGCTGCCAACACAATGGGTAAAAACACAAATTAAGATATATGAAGCTGGGTAAGTTCCAGAAAAAAAATAACAGACACACTGAAAATCCAGTAGCAGGTCCTGCTCGTGCAGTGTGTTACTATTGAACTGGGTACAAAGGTGTTTTGGGGATTAGGCTGAGTTTATCATGTATTCTTCTCATCTTGTGGCTTGATGTTCCTCCATAAATTGGCAAAGATAGATGACAAAGCAATATTTTTCTTCAAAATTGATAGAATAACACCTGACTATTAGCTCTCTCATGAAAGCTTCTTTCGTTGATGTCTTGAACCTCCTGTGAACAGTTGCCCACTTTGGCTTCATTTACCAATTTAAACCAAGTTTCAGCCTTGGGAATAAATGGCTACAGCATCCATTCCTTCAGCAGCAGTTACACCTTAATGTCAAGTTTGCAGAATGGTCTATGGAGGCCAAGGCTGGTTTGGATAATAAAAATGAAAATGTAAGGTCTGGGGCTTCCTCAGTCCATGGAGGTCTAGTCACTCATTTGAAGGGCTTTAGAACTGCTCGACATGGAAGCCTTTCATGGAGTGAGGAACAGAACATAGGTCTCCTGGCTCCAGTCCTGCATTTTACCTCATAAGTTATATGCCTTTCCATTTTCCTGCCAGGATGTCTGTTCAGGTGTCCTAATGGGAACAAGAGCTCATCCTTTGCCTCTGCCCCTTTCCAGCCTGTTCTGGAAGGGCTGTGAGAGATGAGGCTGTTCTGAACACGTTGTGAGAGCAGAGCACATGCAGAGAGGCTGATGCTGCACTGGGAGAGGGGTCTGAGCACCTCTGCTCCTCTTAGCAGTTAGATGTCTTAGATGTCTCCTTCTCCTGGGAGACAGCACATGGAATCACAGAGGCCTGAGACAGTGCTCTGGCTCCTGCTGAGCCCCATGGCACGTTTCCAGTAGACGTGCAGAGGGACAGCACAGGCCTTATTGCTTTAGCAGATCTCTATTTTTAAATTTGTCAGGAGGGATTAAAAGGGGGGAATAAAGGCTCCTGTCCAGTTATAGCTTATCACTTCAGCCTGGATAAGTGTTATCACCTTCCCTCCTCAGCTATAAAAATGAAACATGCCCAACTTATTTTAGCCTGCTTCAACCAAATTCATGACTGGAATAATGCTGCTGAATGCAGCACAGCCACCTGAGCCTCAGTGTGGCCTTGGAACCCTGACCACACAGACCTCCACATGTCCTTCCTTATTTATGGGCAGCCCTGCTCTCCCTGCTCGCCGGCTAAATTCCCTCCTGGGGATTTCTCCAACACAAACCACAGCCCTTTACCTTGCCGTGAGCTGCTGCTGGAATGAAATGTCCCTTCTGAATTACAAAGAAAATTGCCCTCGAATGATTTTCCCGTTGAACGGGGAGAAGCTGGACGCAGGGCAGGGATGTGGATGCTGGGCACCGCTTCCCAAAGGAAGGCTCCAGGGTCCGAGAGCTGTCTCCACGCACGGGGAGGTGTGTGTGGGCTCTGGGCTGCAGCCACGGAAAGTCATGGCTTGTTTGGCCCCGTCTGGAATTCCATAGCGCCGTGTGGAGCCAAGGTGGCGGCTTCCTGTGCGGAGAGGAAGCAGGGCCGGAGAGGGGTGGAGGTAAGGATGGGGGAGGAGGGGGCAGTAAGGCGATCAGACAAATTTAGAACATCCTCTCCTTCCAGATTTACTCTACAGTAGACAACGTACTTCAAAGGGAGGAAAGCCACTGTGATTTCCTTCGAGCAGCATTGACGCTTTTTGTTTGATTGTTTAAATATATATTTTTGAATATTTTATGAAGACATTTAATATGTGTGTAGTGTTGAAAAGGGCCTCCTGAGGAGAGTTATTTTTTCTTTCCCCTTCCCCTAGCCATCAGGGAGCAGAGCTGCCAAACCATGAAGTTCAGCTTTATCACATTTTATTATTCTTGTAGAAAATGGACTTTTTTCCACCGTAAATTAAGTTCCTTATGTTACCATTATACTTTAAAATCATTGCACTCTCTGGCCTTTAAATATGTATGGAGAAAGGTACCTCCTGCTAATATTAAGCAGATCCTAGCAAACTCTATATATCATCTTTGTTGTTAATGAACTCATGCTAAGACACACAATTTGGACTTTTAATTTTCGTTAACATGATTTTAATTCTGGGTGAAAAAAACCATTTTCAGTCATGTCAGATCTGTTCAGTCACTGATCTGCTTCAACATGCATTTGCCACTTACAGCTTTGACCTTCATGAGTGCTAAGGCATGATTAAGCCCCAGATCTCAGATCTCTCTGTGTAATTTGTATTAGTTTTCCTAGTGGTTCTAAACAGAGATGTCACAGCTTGATTACTTCAAAAGCATTTACATTTAATTCTTGTTTCCTACTACTGTCAGAAGAGAACTGCTGCTCCAACAACAGCAACTGTCTCATTGTGCCTCCTGCCCCACACAACATCACCAGTTCTTGCCCTGCAGCCACAATCCTTTTGTTGGTCTGTGCAGTAATTGTAACAAGTGACCTAAACCAATGCCAGCCTGATCACTTGTGTATTCAGAGGAGAGGTCTGAGCCTCAGCTCTCAGAGCCTGAAGCTGCAAGTTCTGTGAAACAGGAGTATTATTTAAACAGAATCCTATTTAAGCTGCAGTGCCAAACAAGAGAACTGGTTGGTTGGAGACAGAAACAGAGATTGCACACTGCATAACAACAGGAATAGAAGCAAAACTATTACACTGGTGTCGAAATTCCTACTTGCAATTCTTCCCTTGGTTAGCTCCAAAAGTTAAACCAAGGTCTGTCTGAAAATGAGAACATCAACTTGCCTCACCTTTGAGCAGCCAGACTATGAGAAGGAAGTGGGAGCAGCACTGTGCAAATAAAGTTAGTTACCATGTCACACCTATAGGCACACTGAGGTTTCCCCAAACCCTTCAATTTTTTAGGCAGAAGTGATCCTGAGTCCTAAAGAGCTTCCTGTGTCTGGGAAAGTCAGTGCTTCCATTCACCTGCCTGCAAACAGGCTGAAATGGAGATTTCAGCTCTTTTACACACTCCTGAGCTATTTGTCTGCATTTAATTTCTCATATTTCTTTTCTACATTATAAGCCAGGATTTTCAAAATTATTGGAAAGTAAATTGCATTTTCTCTAGCAAATAGAGGGTTTCCCTGTGTGTTAATAATGACAATAACCTAATTATTCCCACCGACCTAAGCCAACATGTTTGACACTGATGCTGTCCAAGGGTTCATTCTCATTAAACGAATATTTGCTCCAGTTTATTTGCCTTTTGTATTCTCACTTCTTCCTCATGAGCAGAGTGTTTTCTCAAGAATCTCAGAACATTCCAAATACTTATGAATTTAGGACAAAAAATGTCTGTTACTAAGTCACCTTGTTTCTGCCATCCTATGATTTACACTTGTCAGTCACCCAAGCTGCCCTGTGGAAATCAGTAGGCTGCTCTGAAAGTGACTCCCCCTGTCCTGTGGTGTAGAGAATCCAATGACTGGCCACAGACCACAGCTTGTAGGTAACTGCTGTCAGGTGAGTTAGTGACATGAGTAATTCTGATTTTGGGGGATCTAACTACACAGATATTTTAAAGTACTGTGAGATCCCAGGAAGATGTGTGGTAGCTACATGTGGCATTGGGAGAAGCAAATTTTGCTCTTAACCACTTCTAAAATGATTACCCTGCAAAATTCATGTAAGATGGGCATAATTAGTTCCAGTAAAGAGATGAGGGACATAAGAGCTACAATGGACATCTTGCCTAAGATCTGAGAGGACTGGGGCTACTGAATCAAAAACCCTGTTATGATGTCCAAGTTTTGGATTTCAAAGACAGTCCTACCTTAGGGAGGGCTTTTCTATTTGCTTAAGTTGATGTTGCTTAAGATATGTATGGAATGAGACCACCAACCACTGTGACAGGTCAAATATCTCCCCTGCCTCTAACACAGAACAGCCTTGGCTGGTTGCCTCGATGGTCTGAGGGGAAAGGGAATGTCTCACAAGCCTCCTTGTCTGTTCTTTCAGTATCCTTCTTCTGTAGAGATCAACTTCAAGAAGATGGTGTGGGACCCGAGAACAGGATTTGTCATCCCCTCTCACTCTTTTGTTTACTTTGGAATGCTCATATGCTCTGCAAACATCAATGGAAATGTGTTCAACTCCTATTACCTGACTCAGAGACTAGGTGAGTGACCACTGCACACCAAGGCATGACCACAATATCTCAGTTTCATAGTAAGCCTCTGGGTATTATTTCTTGGTCAGCCTTAGTTATATTTGATATATCTAACTGGTATGTATCTGTAGCAAGTCCAGGCTGGAATGCTGAAAGCAAACTCATTCTTCCCCTTTTTCCCTATTCAGTAGAACTTGGATTTAATCCACTCCTAGTTTTGAAAAATTACCAAGTGTTGAGGTGGTACAAAACAGGAGTGTTTTATTCAAACCCCACCAAGGCTTTTTTTTTGCTTGAGTTGAGCTGTATTTACATGAAAACAACTGCTGGTTTAGCATAAACCAAACCTTTTTGTTTCTGATCATTAAACACGCATGATCACGGTATAAAAACCTCACTAAACTGCGAATTCAAATTTTTGCCTTTTTTATATGTTTTCTCTTGGTGATTTACTACACCATTTCCATTGTATTTACAGTTGAACTTCAGCTCATGATTAAAATTTGAATTTGAAGGAACTAGACATTAAATTTTTGAGTGCTTGGCATTTATATGAGGCCAATTAGATTTTATTTTTCTTTTGTTTTCAATATATCTTATATTTATTGTGACTTCATTCCCATTAGATCATGGCATCCTTCTGTACAATTAGCACTCAGCTTCAAATGACAGACTTGTATATTTGTATGGCAGCCAAATCAAAGTCCCCTCTCTCTTTCTTTCTTCACTGTTGGAGTAATTTTTTGCTAGAATCATGACTGCAAAGCTAAAAACCTCTTGGGTCATCCACCTACAGCCCAAAAGGACACAAGCAATCCCTTACTCTATCTCATGTTACCCTACAGGGGTCAGGTGTGTTTGGTACGGGGCACCAGGAACATGATGCAGGCTTACTTCAGAGCTGGTGTTTTTAAGGGATCAAGAATATGTCAGACCAAGATTTGAGGATCCCATTCACAAAGGAAAGGGTCATGAGAGGGTAGGAGAAACATGTTTCGTGCCATCCAGAAATGGATCCTCTCGCAGATACACATGTCAAGACCCTCAAAAGGATGAGTCACTTATGAAAACTCTTTCTGAGGATGCTGATGAGGGAGGGTTGGAGCCAAACATGGCAAATCCATTCATAAATGACCCTGTCCATGTGATCAGTTAGTGTGATCAGCTGCTCATCAGGCATTTACACAACTGACCTAATGTTTCCATTGTGTGGGTATTTTCAACAATTTCCATAGAAATGCCAGAAGAAGGTGAGGTGTTTTGGAAAGTGAAAGGAAAAGATGTTGAGGAGGCAGCTGGACTGTGGATTCCACCCTCTGTGTGTTGCTGCAGGGAGTGCTCATGGTTATACCTTTGCCTTTTTCATTTCAGAGGACAGAGTATGGAACCTGACCTTGAAAGCAACTCCCAAAAAACTGCTGGTTGGAGAAACACTCGAGCTGGAATGCAGAGCAGAAACCTTCATCAACGGGCGCATTGAGTTCAAATGGACATGTCCTCGTTGGACAGTGAGTTTATGGAAATCCTCTGTTTTACTTTCATGCATCTCCCCCTACCCAGAAGAAAGGCCTGTTTACAGGGCTCAGGAAAACCTAAATACTTCTTACTCTGAAGTGTATCCAACCATTTATAAACTTACAATCGATTGTATTTTAGTTTGGATGAATTTAAAACTTACCTGAACTTCTTGAACCTGCAGATTAAGCTGCAAATCTCAGGCTAAATACACCCTGGCAAGAAAATCCAGGAGTGTGTGCTTCTTGTTTGGAAGAAATCTCTCTCATTTCTTCTGCCCTGTTTGTCTCACAGTGGCAAGTCTGAAAGACAGCCATGGAGATTTCAAGTTGTCAGTGAAGTAGGAAAAAGTGAAACAAAAGCCAGTTGTGTCTGCTGAAATTACAACCAAAGAATGAAATCTAAATTCTGAGTGTAGATATGTGAGCTTTCTGTAAGATACAATAAAAAACCTGCCAAGTTTTAAGTAGAATCATGTAAGAGACTGCACATTTGCTTTGAGGTACCAACCCTTTCAGTTCTCCTAAGGAAAAACAGAAGGAAGAAGGGGTGTTTTTCAAAACAATTCATTTATCTGAGATTCTCTTTCATGGTTCTGTTTGGTGCTTGGAATTAAAATGATAGGTTTTTCTTCAGCAAAATGCACATTTAAAAGAAGCATCTAAGCCTCTTGGGAAAGTGTAAAATGTGATTCCTAAAACTGATTAATTTTGACTTATTTACTTAAAGAAAGAGTGGCTGGGTTTGTTTTGGTGAAGAAACTACAGAAAATATAACATAGATTTTACAGAAGTGCAAGCACTACTGTGTCACTGAATTTTGTTTCTTGGGTCCCATATGGTGGAAGAGAGTTGTTTTCCTATGAACTCTCTTTATATTTCTAACATTATAAATGTAAAATTTCTTGGCCAAATCTCTTGGATCAAAAATCCTATCAGAAGCCATAATGCCTTCTAAAAATTCTTTGGGAATTTGCATTGGCTCTTGACTGTCATAATATATTATATTTCTGTCATAATATATTTCTTTTAGAAAGTAGGAGGCTTTTAATACAGAAACATACTGACTGTGACCAAAATAAATTAAGTAAAACACCAAAACCAAAACACCAGAGCACAGCTCTGCCCCTACAGATGCCAATGGCAGTTTGGCCCTGAGATCCCTGGGATTTGATCACAGAGAAGGGCTGAGCTGTGATGCATCCCCTTATTTACCTGCCTGCCCAGATTTCAGTAGAGAAGCATCACAGTCCCACTTGGTTTCTCTCGCTTATTAGACTTGATAATGACACCTCACACAAGAGCTCTTCCTGCTGCTAAGTCTTTCATATTATTTATTTCTGTGATGGGAAGGTATGATAATTTTGATATGAATCACTGCTTTTCTTTACTGGAAGACTTTGGAAGGGTGAACAAAAGAATCCAGTTTAAGCTGCTTTCTGTCCCTGGTTTTTTTTCTGACTTGCAGCACCCTCGTCCTAAGAAAGAAATGGACCAGAGTAGTGTAGTGTATAAAGCTGGCAGTAGCCTGAAAATTGAAAATGTCACCATGGAAGATGGAGGCCTCTACATCTGCAGAACATTCAATGCCACAGGGCTGGAGGCCAACGTCACAGTTACAGTGTATGGTGAGTGCTGCAGCTAACCAGGGTACCCAAGGACCAGAATTAGTAAGTTTAAGGCATAATGCCACATTGTTAAATCTGTTGATATAGAAATGGCATTAGGAAGAATGTCAACTAGTTAAAACAACCATTAATCATCTATAACCTCTAATCAGTCAGTGAGGGAGTCAGCACCCAGCACTGTCTTCAAACAAGTTCAAGAAGGTACATTTAGATGGGATATAGGGAAAATTTTTTTCCCTGGAAGGGTGGGGAGGCACTGGCACAGGTTGCCCAGAGTAGCTGTGGCTGCCTCATTGCTGGAAGTGTTCCAGGCCAGGTTGGACAGGGCTTGGAGCAACCTGGGCTAGTGGAAGGTGTCCCTGCCCATGGCAGGGGCTGGAATGAGATGAGCTTTAAGGTCCCTTCCAACCCAAACCATTTTGGGATTCTGTGATATCTGAGTACATGGATTAACTGGGAGCTGAACTGTTTTGAAAAAGCTGGCACCAAGTGTGGTTGCTGAGGCCCTGGAAAATCTGGCCTGCTGGCATTGACATGGCCACGAGATACCCCAGGCATTTTCACACACTGATCCAGGGGCAATGCAGGTGGATATTCTCTGCTTTATATGTGATGCCCTTCATGTGTAAACAGCCCTTCCTGGATGTGGCTGCACTGCACAGAGGAGCTGTAGTGACAGCTTGTCACTCCATTTTGTCAGCAGCTCTGCAGATCTGTACTGGAAAAAATCCCAGGTAGACACAGTTCAATTCACAGGTGTGAGCTCTGTCCTCTGGCAGATCTGCCATTCCTTGTCTTCCTGCTCATTCCTCTTTCCAGACAAACCTTACCTTACGGTTTCACATAAGAAAGGACCTTACTACGAGATTGTCTCAGGACACAAGTCACTCAAACTGGCTGCAAAGGTGGATGCCTTTCCTCGTCCAAGTGTCACCTGGTGAGTACACTAATTGTGAGAAAAATCAGGAATATGTGACCTTCTTCAGGGCTTCTGTCTGGAATAGATTGTCAATGTCTCTTAAACACAGATCAGACAGGAGATGTGAATGCTCAGAGCTGTGGGCTTACAGTTCAGCTAAGGAGATGTGATTCTGCTGTGGGCTGCCTTAGCTCTGTGGAGCTGGGCAAGCCATTCCTCATTCCCATGCTGTTTTTCTCTTACAGTCATGTAGAAAAGGTCCCTATAGAAAAAAATGGGGTTTTCACTTCCCTGGACATAGAACTTCTTTGGGAGATTCAAGCAGAAAGCTCTGGGGAAGGGTTACCTGTTTACTCCCATCAGTGCTGGTCAGTCTGCAAGGAGGTAGGGTAGAAATAGAAGTAGCTGCAGAAATAGAAAGCTGCAGGATACATTCTCAGCATGAGAAATTGTTTCTCTTCATAACTTTGAAATAATTTCCTCCAATTCTGTACCACCAGATTCTTGCAAACAATGCAGTGAATCCTTCTGAGCAAACTAAAGGCTCTACCAGGACTGTAATGGCTCTGCTAAACAGGAGGGGCAACACAGCAGCATCTCCAGGAGACATTCATGTCTCTCTACTCTTTCATCATTTGTCCTCTCTCTTGCTACTTTTCTGTTTCATTCTGCCCTTTAACAACCCCACCCAAGGCCTTAGACATCTTTAACTGCGTGAAATCCCATGGGACAGCTGGCATGGGCATGCCTGTCCTGGCAGAGAAGGTGGCTTGGGTGTGTTAGCACCTGCACAGGGCACCTGTCTTGGCCAGCTGAGTGCCTGGCAGTCAGCAGAACGTATTGCTCAGGGCTGGTTTTGCTGTGTTATTTTAGCAGTGAAATAGCATGAAATTCTCTAATATTAGTCAAAACAGTGAAATGAGTGCTGCCAGGAGGTATTTTTAATTGCTGCTGTTATTTAGGGATGGAAATGTTTTTAAGAGTTGAAGTGGGGACTGACCACTTCTCTCTGCCAAGGCTTTGTTCGTGGGCTCAGCGTGGAGCTGTTTGGTGCTGCCTGGGACCACCAGAGCTGCCTCCCCTGCATGCTCAAAGCTACAGCTGTTGATGTTGGAGGTCTCTCAGTATGGTTGTTTAAACGACTGTAAAGGAAGTCTCCAGCATTCTCAGGCAGTAGGACACATGCCCCAGGTTTTCCTTCCACCAAGCCTAAAGCTCTGTGTGTGGCAAGGTCTGGCCTATTTCCTAATCATAGCCCAAATCTGCATTTTGGGTTAGCAGTGAAGAGGAACCTGGTTGTGCAGACACTGCTGCCCTACTCCTGGTGAAGATTCCTGGCTGGGAATTCCTTATTGACTGTCTTTCTCTAGGTCATAGACTTTGATTTTTCAGAAACAGTAAAGGGTCACATATACATATTAAAAGACAATTCTGCTTAATTAATCTCTTCTTTTAAGACTGATAACATACACCTTGCTAACCCATGCTTTCCTGCACTCAGCATTGCCCACACAGTATAATTTGGGGGTACGTAGATGTAAATTTCTGATCACAATTGAGCATGTGAGAGGCACTGTTCATTCAGGTCCATTCAAATGTCTTTTTCCTGTTTATTGGATTAAGCCATCCACAGCACCACAGATGCTGCACAGTTTAGTGTGGGAGGATAACAAGAATATATATCCAATTCAAGCAGTGATTATAGACCTTCATTTCCCTTGCTGGTTCCCCAAGATGACTTTTTACTACCCCCCTAATGTGAGTGACAGGTTTTCTGAGGGCTAATATGCATGCAGGGACATGATGAGCCTTAATGGGACTTCCAAAACAGGTACAAAGATGGCAAATTGATCAAGGATAACCACACCTGCTATGAGCCAGATCCAATAAAGTACAGACTGGGGATACGAGACGTGAGACCAAAGCACGCTGGGAACTACACCATCGTCCTGAGCAACGCCAAGTATGGCCTGTACAAGAACCTCACCATGCAGCTGGTCGTGACAGGTAAGGCCTGCTGGGTTATTCATCATATTCAGATGGCAAATTGATCAAGGATAACCACACCTGCTATGAGCCAGATCCAATAAAGTACAGACTGGGGATACGAGACGTGAGACCAAAGCACGCTGGGAACTACACCATCGTCCTGAGCAACGCCAAGTATGGCCTGTACAAGAACCTCACCATGCAGCTGGTCGTGACAGGTAAGGCCTGCTGGGTTATTCATCATATTCTGTGTGATCACACCAGCCAGTCAGGAATGGGTGACATTTCCTGGTGTTTAGCGGATAGAGCACTGCGCATAGATCACCACCTTACTTAGGAACCACTGAAGATCCCCCTCATTTCACCAAGTTAATGGAAGCAGGAGAATGGAGAGCTGCTCTGAGGAGTTAGTCTGAAACTAGGTCATCTACAGCCTCTTTCCACCGAGACACCTCAGACAGCTGCAGCACCGTGTGGCAGCACAGTGGCTCCACAGAGGGAGGCAGAAATGGCTTGAAAGTGCACAAACTTCACAGGACTTAAAGTTTAATAGGAGTTTGAGAGGTTATCTAGTAGTGAGGTCTTAGAACTAGGGGCACAGTTTCCCAAGAGAAGTGATGGAAGTTTTATCCCTTGGGATTAAAAACTAGCTTGGGCAAAGCACTGGAGAACATCTGTTGGGACAGGAAGAGTCCCAGTGGGGCTGACGGAAGGAACTGGATAAGCTGCCGTGGCTTTTATGTCTGTCTATCATCCTGCCCCAGATACACTTTCTAAGTCTGTAGTTTATGGTTTGTCATTTATCTGCTGGGAGCACTTGAGAGACAGGTTCAGTTTCAGGGGAATCTGAGAAAACTGCAGTAAACTGTAGTGTGCACTGAAGCAGGTTCACTTGCTGTAGAGAGAAAACAGACATTGGAATCCCATTTATTAATCTCCCTTGCTGGGGTAGGGGAAGACAGAGCTACATTGTCTCTTTGTCCATCCAGTGCCTGTTTTAATCCACTGAATTTGGCAACAAAGATTGAATCATGAGGCCGAGTAGGAGTTCGCAAAAGTTAGCTCTGCTTCCCTTTGTATTTCTTGCGTTTCACTTGGGCAGTGAGGGAGATAAAGATTGAGACAGGTTTGCTTTCTTTTCTGTGGTGAGTTCTTCTCTCCTTACCCTCTTACACCTAAAAATATTCTCAATTGTCCATTTATTTATACAGTTATGTATTGTTGCACCATATAACTTCCAGCAGTTGTGTTTTTCTCATTTCACCTTTCAGAAAGGAATAATGCCTAAAATTGGAGAACTTGTCACCTAGGCACATCTGAAAAACACTAAATAGGATAGGGCAGCTTAAAAATTCTTAAACATGTCATAAACTAGTGTGTGATTTAGGAGTGGAGAGAACTAAGAACATGCTTATGGTCAGGTACTGCAGCTCAGTTGAGGAGGAGGAATGTGTTAGGCTGCATAATTTGTTCACTTGAAAACATACAATGGTTTTGCCTTCTGTAAAGCAAACGGAAACCTTCAAAGGAAGAGAAAATTAAGAATGATAATAAACTATCTTGTCAAGGTAAATATTGGTGTTTGCGTGCAAAAGAGAACGTTTACTTGAAGAGCAGCCGTTCCCCAAATAGGCATATAAAAAACAAACAGACCTTGTTTCTATCAGCAAGATGCTATTTCAGGATTAAACCATCCCATGTCCTCATTGCAGTACAAGCCTTTCATCTCTATTGTCTGTCCAAGACTGTGGCATTCCATCTCTCACACACAGTGCATGCCTAGGGTAGTGCTCATTGTTAGCCTTTCTGAGGGGTCAGCCCAGCAAAGACTTCATCAGCAATAATTAGTTAATTGCAAAACCACCATTTCTCAAGAGACTGCGAAGTCCAGCAGCTGCAGGAGTGTTCCCTAATGGAGGAATTGTCATGTGCTGAAGCACAGGAAAAATGCACTGCGAAGTTCTCTTTTCTGGTGAAAGAAAGTCATGGCAGAAAGGAGAGCAAGCAAGGAAAGTACCTGCCAAGGAGTGCTGTTGGTTTGAGGCTGAAGGCTGTGGACAATGAGGGTGTTTGTCTTGGTTGTAGGCAGGACTGCCACAGAACACACAGGGAATGTCTCCTGCCTCATCCAGACTGCAGCACTACCCTGACATACTGTACCTGAAGCACTCAGCCCCAGGAGAGGCTGATTTTGCTGACAATCATGTGGGTAGAGACTAAAAAGGGCAAATTTTGCTCTTGAAGCTTATCCAGTGGCAGCAAACTGCCCTTTCTCTTGTGCTTTCTATCAGAGGAAAGGGATTGCTTTTCCAGACTGGGGCATCCTTTGCTTTCCTTTCAAAACCACTCTGAAGCTCCAAACTAAATGCTGATTGGAATTCTTTCCTTAACTCTCTGCAAATAACCTGACACTTTATCTCCAGTCATCATGACTGATGTCCTGGTATCACACCTGGATAGATTAAATTGCTTGGAGTTTCAGCAGACTCTTAGACATGGAGAAGTAGACCAAAACACACTTTGTAGCCCTTTTCTGCAGGGATTACCTTGCTCACCACTGAAAGAAACTACATCTGAGCTGGAGGTGTGATTAATGTCTCTGCTTAGAACCACAGGCAGTCTGCAATTACTGAAGCTGGAATTTGAACACAGGGATTAGTAGACTTGATGGAAAAATCCTCTTGGGCTTCAAGTGAATGCAGTGGTAGGAGTATCAGTTTTACATCATGTCTAAAAGGTGGAGCCTGCAGCAGTTCAGCACCTGATAAACCTCATGTTGAGCAATAACCATGTACCCTCTTAGTGGGGAGGAACATTTCTTTGTGAGTAACACCAGGGCCAATCTTTACATTTCAGAGGTGCATCCGTGAAAGGGAGTGAGTTCTGCTCCATATTGTTACGCAGGAGATGGAAAAGTATACAAATAGACTTTTGAATGAGAAGATAAATGCCGTTTGAATATGTCTTCTGTTGCTGCAAGGGGACACTGCACTGAAGAGATGACCAGTAATCATACAGCCCCCTCACAATAATCCATCATGCTCCCCAGTGTCACAGGTAGCACAGCCAGCAGTCAGCATGCTGTGATGAATCCATCAACTGCAAATCTGGACTAGGTGTAGAGGAAGTTTGTAGTTAACAGTATTGTGAATTGTTTTTCATGACCAAAGTACGAATAGCAGTAGGACTCATTCATCAGATTACACTGTATTAATTTTTGCAGTGTATTTTATTTAGTAATAATGGCAGCAGAGGAGAACTCTTTAAAGCAGGATGAGAACAAGATCAGAAGTCACCTGCCTGAGCCCTGTATGCAGTGTCTCTCCTGACCTGCATTGCTGCAGCTTTCCTTGGAGTCACCTCCTGGATACTTAATTGGGAGCAATCACAGTAGTTCTGACATGCACTGTATGTACAAGGTATTTCACTCCATGGTAATGAGCAAAATATTAGAAGCTATTTCCCCACAATGTTTGATTTGGCTATAAAACTGATGAGTACCTGTAGAGGCATCAATTCTGTCAGCTCTGCAGAGACAAGAAGGAGCAAAATGGACAAATAACTCTGGAGCAATGCTGGCCTGAGGCGAGGACCTGGCTGACAAGGTACAGGAAGGAGCTGCCTGGCCTGGAGGAGAATTGTGCTGCTATTCAAAAAAATGTCTCTTTAAGAAGTGGCTTAGCTGTGCCTCTGGTCACCCCTGCTCCCACTGCATCTGGAATTTAATCTTGCAGGAGCACATATCTCCATGTGGAGTCACCTTGGCTCATTGTAGGACTCAAGTCCCCAGGAGGTAGCTGATTGCATTTTCAAAACACTCCTTCTTTACATATTTACACATCAAACACTGTCCAAGAAGCGGTGGGTTGCTGTGTTTTTGTTTTGTTTGATTAAATTCTTATTGAGAAAAGCTTCAAGAAAATAATGTCCTGAAGAATTTGGAAGGGAGGGAGCAAGGAGAAGGAACAATCCTAGCAAACAGCTGGTGGCTGCACATCTGAGCCAACCAAGAGAGAGAAATGTGGGAGAAAAGAGTTATTCCGGGCTGGAGTGCAAAGCAGTTTTAGAACAAAACACAAACAACCCCCTCAAATCTATTTCTGGGCAAGCAGGCTGTTTCATTCTCACCCTTGTCCAAGGCATCTGCGTGCAACAGGGCTCCTGCTGAGCCCTTTTGGAGCAGTCAGCGTGCTCTGACCACCACATAGGGAGTGAGGAGTGTACTGAAGCATAAGTTAATTCAAAAATGGGATGAATAACCTCCTTCACCACTTTGCCTTTTGTCCCAAAGTTTCTCTCCTGCGCTCCCTCAAGGCTCTTCCAACAAATATTGCTTTGGGTTCCAGCTGCTCCAGCCAATTGAAGTTACATTCCCTCGTAGAGTCCTTGATCCCCCAAGCCCATGTTGTATCAGTAAGAAATGCAGGATTAAGTGCTAGAAATAGCCTCTACTGTAAGCAGCAGAAATTCACAGGCTCCTCATGAATTCCCTCTCTCCTGAGCAAGGACTGGAATAAAAGGAGTGCATGGAGAATTCACGTGTGCATTGCCATGTGCTCCTTGTTATGTCAGCAAGGTACTGGCTATACCTCGATTCATTACCAGGGAGAAGTAGGTCCAGGGCACTTAAAGATGTGCATGTTGCCCTACTCTGCAGCCAGGCCAGCTCTTCATATTTGGTTTGAAATTAAAGGCAAAGGGAGTTCTATGCCTGACCTTCCTTGGCTTGCAAGGGATGGGTTGACATCAAAGGAGTCCTCAGTGATATCCAGGAAAGCTATTAGATATGTGATGATCCATGTAAACAATACCCCATCGCCTCACCCAGACCCAGAATAGTCTGGAGAGGGAAGGGAGCCGTGAGGATGAGGTGATTACCTTTGGTATCTGCCAGTTCAGAGAAAAAGAGCTCTTAGAGTGGTGGATCTCAGTTAAAGCCCGTGAAGGACAGAGGGGAGACTCCCACAGTGTCTTGTGTGTGGAAGGGCCACTGAAAGCTCTGAGTTGAATGCTGCCCTGCGAGAAACAAGAATTTGTTTGGATTATTAGTGCAATCCAACTGATACTTAGGTTGGGGGACTGAGACAGGAGAAGCAGGGCTACCAAAGTGCCCTCCTTCACCTTGCCTGCAGCTCCAGTACCCTGCCAGAGCTGGGTTTGCTTTATGTATCATCCAGCTCCTGCACAGCTCCTTGGAGGATGACCCTCTCAGGAAAAGTCAAAATAGAAAATCTAATTTTCCAGCTCCTGGGCCAGACAAGCAAACTAGAAATCCCAAAATAAAACAGCCTGTCTCCATCCAACTGCTGTTGCAATGTGTGCCTCCCCAAGCCCATGGCTTTGCTTTCCTCCTGCGTTCTGGCAGCAACAGCACAGCTGTGGCTGATGCTCTGGGTGGGCAGGACACTCAGCTGGGAAGAGCAAGGGCAAGGAAACATGGTGCTCCAGTCCATCCTTCAAGTCTCATTTATAAGGCACAGGCAAGAGGGAAACAACTGACTTTTCCCAGGAGATACATGAAAGCAAAGAAGAAATGTAGCAGCACAAAGAGGCTGGAGTGGGCCTTTCTGGCACACTAATTATTAGCAAATTATGAAGAGTTTTCTCCCTGACATCATTCAAACCCTGCACACTTGCAGCTCCTCAGTCCAGCCCTGCTCAGCCTTGGTGTGCTCCCAGGAGAGCCCCTAATGAAAAAGTCAGATGAGCTATTTTCATTTTGTTGGAAGTAGCCAAAGCAATTTTCAGAAGAGGAAGGTGGGGGCCTGCTGGAGTTTGCCAGAAAAATCCAAAGGATTCAACTCAGGTCTTTGCAGCAGCAATCTCTCTCTGACAGCCCTTGCAACGCAGAGCAGAGGGAAGTGGGGAAGTGGCAGCATGTGTTTTCCATGCTGTCCCTCAGCCAAGCCTGCAGGTACATTAACTGATGTTTTTCTCTATTGGAAAGCAGGCAAAGGAGACAGAGACCAAAATCCTAGAAAACTGCTTGCTCTGCTTAAAATGAAGCAGTTCATCATTACACATTTGCTTTTGGACTCTAGCCATTAAAAAAAAACGATGGGGAGAAACAGACTAGTGAACCCCCTTCCCCCCCCAAGTTTGGCTGCATCGGGGGTGAATGCCAGCTCTGGGAAAGCTGTCTTTGCACACGGAGACATCCAGAAGTGAGTACAAGGTAAAAAAAACCCAAACCAAGCTGCACTGCCATTTTAACAACAAAATTCCCTGTAGGGCAGGTCAAGTGCCCTATGATTTATCCAACTGCATGGTTTCTCTCCCATTTGCTCCCACCCCTGGCATTCCCAGCCCGTAGCAGTGGTTTACAATGGAGCAGCAGGGTGTGTGCACTGGAGATTAGGCAGGTGACTGATAATTGCTGACCCTAATTCTATTCCTGGCCATGGTATTGACTCACAGAGAGATTTTGGCCACTCATTTCTTCTTGGCATCTGCTTCCTCAGAGGTACCACGGGGACAGTGCTGTGCAAACACCGCACAGCAGCCCTGTGTGTGGTGCTCTGAGAAATAAAACAGCAACCAAAGAAAAGCTCCCAGACAAAATCAGCTGGGGTCAAACACAATGTTGTGATCAGTTTGAAACAAAAGTTGTGTTTTCAGGTCATTTAGCTAATATTTTTTCCTTAATAAAAAGGGGAAAAAAAACCCAACCCACCAAACCACAGAGATGACTTGTGAGCCAAACACAGACAAGGCTGTCTTTTTGGGCTTTGTTTCTGGTTTTACTTTTGGGGAAATTTCACCCTCTTTGCCATACTGTTTGCCCAGTCCAAGCCTGCATTAGTAAGTCTCCCCTCTGCCTTACAGAATATTCACCTAGCTCAACCTGCAGAGGCTGTGTTTCCATTAAGTACTGTGCGACCATCAGATGAAAAACTCTAAAGTGCGAATGTGTTTTGCTTTTGGGAAACTGAAAGGATGTATAGAAAACAAGTTGCCACTGTCTCATTGGTTTTAATGAAGCCCCATGTCCAGCAAAGTACATAAGGTTGAGACTAATGCTTCACTGGCCTCTCTATGTTATTTTAATGATGTGCTTAATGTGAAAAGACTTTTTGAAGCCTGGTTTAAATGGTTGTGGGGAAGGTGCATAAATAGCAGTTCAGTCAGAGGTCACTGGAAGTAAAGCAAAGTTTCTCTAAAAAAGGCAGAGAAACTTTCTCTATGCTGTCCTCTATATTTGGATGCTCCTTTGGGTGACAAGTGTGCAACCCCTAATAGCACCTGCAGTGAATTTAGAGAGAGTCTCTTGCAGAAGTGGTAATGCCAGAGGGTTAATGTCCTAATCCTTGTATATATTATTTGCTCCTAATGCCACAAACTAGAGATAACACCATAAAGTAAGGTGAGATTTGCATAATGCTGATCAATTTGAAATGTACAGTAAGCAGAACTGCTTTGTGATTGCATTTCCCAGTGCAGCAGCAGCAAAGTCTTTAGGTATTCAGGTCAGCTCTCACACCAGCAATTGCACCTCTGCAAAGTGAGCTGGGGATACAATCACACTTTGAGGCAGAGAGGACACAAACCCATTTATTTTGATACATTTAAAGCCATCTGCACATTCCGCCTTCCACATGCAGCCAGGGACCAGAAAGCTTTTAAGGTTTGTTTGGCTTCTGCTTGAGAAAACTCATCCTGGGGAGGGCAGTGGCCAAGGGATGGGAGCGGAGGTGGGAGGGAGCAGGCAGATCCCAGTGTGGGCGGGAGTGGGAAGCAAGAAGTGGGATAGTGAAGGATACTTTGGGTCAGGAAGGAAGTGTAGCCAGAGATCTCTGGCATTTCAGCACCACTGCAGCTGGCTGGGGGCAGTGCTCTGCAGGGAGGTGGCAGGTGAGCCCCAGGTGAGGATGGCAGAGGGCAGTAGGTCATGCTCTCCGCACAGTTGCAGGGCTTCATGGAGAAAGGAGGACTCTGCTCTGCACTTGCTGGAGGAGTCAAGGGGCACTGCAGAGGCTGTGCAGAGCCACCCTGCTTGTTTACTCAGCTTCTGTGCTGCCAGTAGTACAGTGCCTGCTATATCAGTGAACCATGGAATGGCCAGGTTGGATGGGACCTCCAGAGACCATCTAGCCCTATAGCTCCCCATTCCCAACAGTTTATTCTCTTTTGCACACTTAAAAACCAGCAGTACACACACAAATGTATGTGTTTATGAAATCCACACTTTAGATGAATCATTTAAGGTGCAACAAGAAATGTACTTGGATTTGGCAGTGATTACAAAGGGATTTGTACCCCAAGCCTCCCCCACACGTAGACATGAGCAGAGATAAGAGTCTGTGCATAATCCACCGTGCTGCTTAGTAAGCAAACATGAAAGGAAAAGCAAATCACTGTCTCGAGGAGGGAGAGAGTTGCCTGAGAAACACACTACTAGCTGCACCTTCAGTAATCCCAGGCTTTAGGCTAAAAACTCCTCAGCAGGCTAATGTGGAGAGGCTTTTCACAGGGGAGACTGCTGCAGGTACCATTCCACTGAGCAACCATCTAGTCTGAGCAAATCTGCAAGGCCAGTCCCACTACAGGAGCCAGTTAACATGTTTCGTCACTGATGGAGGCAACAACTGTAAATAGGATTTGGCCCAGCAGCAGGCAAAGGGAATAGAAAAGCTTCAGTTGCCTTCAGGGCACACAGTAAGAGGCAAAATGGCCATGACAGTGGGCAGGGGTTTGGATAGTTTTCAGCCCAAGAAATATCCCCCATATGAGTGCCCCCCATTCCCCAGCACAAACCTGCAGTGCGCTGTGGCCAGGCCAACACCCTAAAAGCACAAAGGAGACATTCAGGGTTGGGGAAGGGCCTCGTGCTCACTGCAGTAGTGCCACATTTCAGAGCCATTTGCAGAATGACACCCACCACCATCACAATCTCTGCAGGGGGAAAGGGAGAGACACTTAAAAAAATTGCTTCATTTTTGGAGTGTCATGGCCATAATTAGCTACAACCCCACACTAACTGTGTTTCAAGGCATTGGGAAAGAACAGATGGGGAGGCATTTTTAGCCAACCTCTCAAAGTTTAAAGAAAATCATTGCTTAAACCTCATAAATAACGATTATTTCAATTGATGAATCATTTTGACTCATTTTAGGTCTCAAGTAATATTTAACAGTGCCATGCAGTAAAGTAATTGTGGAATGAAGAATTCATTCGTCACTCATGTATGTTCTTATTAGAATTAAATCAAGTTAAAATTACTATTTCTTTTTCAGAAGGACAATTTAAACAATCAACCAAGAATATAGAAAAGTCTTCTGATATTAAAAGATCGTGATCAACCTTTGTCCTCCCCCCATGTTCTTTCACACACGCAAACCCACACAAACACGGTGTCCCTGCCCAAGTGTGTAAAGCTTTGTTCTTACTGCCCAAAAAACATAACACTTGGGTAACCTTTCACATAACACTTGAGTAACCTTTCACACTGAACTTAGAGTCTCTTTCTCCAAGTGCAAATCATGCTTTGAGGTCAGTCCAGACATGCCAAACACAGGATTTGAGACTGAAAAGAAAAATGTCCTAGATAATGAAAAATGTGCTACTCTCTCCAGGGAGTTTTACAGAATTATTTTTATGATCAGAAATAATTTACTGATGGGAAATGAGATGCCAGTTACAAGGAAATTCTACATTAGTCCCAATAATTTGTCCTGTGGATTGCTCACAAATCTCCAAGCACTTGGTCAGCAGAAGGTCGTGTGACCCAGAGCAATGAGGTGCAGGAAACACTGTGTCCATGTTACAGACGAGGATGAGGGTTTGGGACACCGTAACCCCAGGCTCAAGCACTCTCTTGTCTGATCCCTTCTTCACCTGCACCTTCACAAAGAGACAATCCCTCTCCCTGAAGGGACAATGGAGTGAGAAGTGGAGTTTGGAGCCTCATAGCCCATCATCTGCAGAGAGATGGGGAAACAAGAGTCAACCAAATGAGTTGAAAAATCAAAAGGAAACACAACAGCCACACCAAACAGAGCTATCATTTAGGGTTCTCAGGCGAAATGTTAATCAGGACCTAATGAAGGTTCTTTAAAGCAGACGTAGTTTTACTAGAGCATGGGATGTGGCTGAACCAACTCCAGTCAATACTCCTTCCATGTGGTGGAGAAGGAAATGCTGATGTGTTTTCAGGCAATCATGAGGTCAGAAGATCTTTCAGAGTCTGACCATGAGAAATAGAAAGTGAGGATCCCGCCAAGACATGGAATCAGCCTGGTCAGTCCTCGAGAGAGAAAAGACGGCTGGAAGGGGAAAAAAGCTATTAAAAAAAGGAGGGAAAGGGCTGAAGATTGATGAGGTGGGCAGTAGCTCATATTTACATATCTGGGGCCTCCTTGACAGCAGAAAAAATAAGTTAACCCAAAAAATAGAAATCTAATCTACATTCACTTCCCAAGTTGTCAAAAGGCCTTGGTGCAAAGCAAGCCTCACTTGGCTGCACAGAGGTGTTCCACAGAGGGACCCCGACCAATAAATCTGTTTGATTTCCTGTTATGAGAAGCAGACGAAGAGATATGGCAAAGGATGGGCAGAGCTGTCTGCATAAGGCAAGAGCCTGTGTTTTCACCCCAAACTCAAACCCACCCTCTCCGAGGTTAGGAAAAGTTCAGTTCACTTTGGGGATATTTTAGCATTATTTCTCTTTTTCGTGTGTTCCCGTGGGAGCTGGAAGGAGATGGGACAAAGCATTTCTTTCCTGCTGGCAACAAGCAGCCCTGAAAGTGTCATACTGAAGTTTGTTCTTGAGAGATTTCCAGTCCAAGGGTGTGATCTTTCAACCCTTCCAGATGTGAATAATGCTGTGACACTTTTAATGGGTTCGCTGTTGGTGAGAATTTCTTGGCATTATTCTACAAGTGTTTTCTCCACACCACTTCTTCCTTGCTTTCTTCTCCCCTTCGCCCAGTGCACATTACACATAAACAGAAAAGGAAAGCAAAGATTTCAGATCAAAGAAAAAGACTTTTTTTTGCCAAAACCCTAAGGACCTGCACAATGGCAACAGCATTGCAGAGAAACAGCTATTTGATAAGGTTCCTCTCAGGAGGTGACATCAGCAGTCAAATGCTATTTTGCCCACACTACATGGACTAACAGCCTGATCCTGCAGTCCCTGACCAAGAGATGTTTCATGACATAAATTTTCCAGAAGTACAGCAGGTCCGTGACAACATTTGAAAGTGATTAGGATGAAAGTGGTAGCATTGCAATGTACTTTCTGAAATACCGCAACCAACACCCATGTTTCTGTGAAGGAATGATTTCAGTACCACTGGGAGTTCCCTCACATCAGGAGTCTCACTAAATCATCACTTCTCACAGCAAAAAATTTCAAAACCTTTTATGGAAGCAGGACCATGATCATGACCATGGATGTAAATGTGCTCATTTGCGTTTTTTTTTTTCTTTAGAGAGACCCAAAATCTACGAAAAGGAAACTGATTTTGATAACATTGTGCGGGCGGAATTGAGAAGCAAACACAAAATTCAGTGCACCACAAGTGGGAATCCTGACCCAAAGTTCGAGTGGCAGTGGCAGCCCTGCAGCCTCACAGGCACAGTGTAAGTGACATTCTGACCAATGCACATGTTCCAAAATAGTTGGGTACTTTCAAGTCGTTTTTTCTTTCCACTGTATCCTATTTACCTGCGTTGAAATGACAAACAGTGATTCCCCACCTGAAGATCTGCAGGGTTATGAGCCCAGCTGACATCTGGTTGTTTATGTTTTTCTCAGAGTTACAAGCACTTTGTCCATATCATTGTCCATATCATTGCAAAAAAAGTTTAAAGTGACTAAAGACCACTGAATTTTCTTTACCTTGACCAACAGTGCCCCTCTGACTTCCTAAGATCTTTTCTACACCTGTTGGATACACCATATGTATCTGCCAAAGGAAAACCAGTCAGGTGCTTTCTGGGTAGAAGTAACACACTTTTTTCCCCTGCAAGAGCTATTGTCAGACAAACCTGCTAAAGGTTTGGCTTCCTTTAGTTCCCATATGGGATTTATGGCAGTTCCTAAGGGCTGTCTTCAGTAGAGCATGGGCTCCTCTGGCAGCACCTGTGTTGCAGAAGATGGCAGAGGGAGCCAGGTCTTGGCCTGCTGAGGGCCCCTACCTGATGGAGGCTGTGTGAGCACATAGCAGCAAGTCCCTGGGTCACAGCTGTCAGAGGGGAATAAGGCAAAGTAAAACACAAGATGCCTTTGGAGATTTCTCTGATACAGGGAGAGGTTGTCTTTGCTCCTGCAGTTATCTGAACAAATTGTTCCAGAGACAGAGGCCTTGACTGAGACCTAATGGCTTCCCCTGGTATTCCCAGGGGATGTACATGAGCCAGGTATAACAATGCTGACAGCATTTCAACTCTTCCCTGCAATGAGAGGGATGAAGGCAGGTCTTCCATTCATAAAAACATTAAGGCTGGTTCTAGGAAGCAAGAGAGAAAATTGCTGGATAGTTCCTTATTCCAAGTGCTGTGAATGGCAAGGCATGAGACAGGGAAAAATCACTGAGAAGTTCCTTTCCTAGGTTCTGTGCTGCAGCAGTCACAATGATGTTGGGTGTTCTAGTCTCAGTTTGGGTCTAAAAAGTGACCTTCTGTGCCTCCTCAATGGAAGGATCCCGATACCTCATTCAGGTAGTGACACTGCTCCTGCAGGAATTAGTAGCAGAGATGTGTCTGCTTAGGCTGAGCTGTTGGCAGTGCAGGGCAGCAGAAGGCACAGGGGCTGCTGCTTTGGAGAAGAGAAGGTTGTGTGGAGACCTCAGAGCAACCTTCCAGGATCTGAAAGGCCTACAGGGAAGCTGGAGAGGGTATCTTGGTTAGGAACTGGAGTGATAGGACAAAGAGTAATAGGGATAAATTGAAAGAGGGAAATTTAGATTAGGTATTAGGAAGAAGTTTTTTCCTGTGAGGGTGGTGAGACACTGGCACAGGCTGCCCAGGGAGGCTGTGGCTGCCCCAGCCCTGGCAGTGTTCACAGCCAGGTTGGATAAAGCCTTGGGCAACCTGGTGTGGTGGGAGGTGTCCCTGCCTAGGGCAGGGGGTTGGGACTAGATGATCCCTAAGGTTCGTCCCAACCCCTTAACATACTATGAAGCAGTTTGTGCATTCAGAAAGCCACACAGAAGTTTTTTCCAGACCTTTTTGTCTAGGGAGAGAGAATTGGTCATGAATGCCGAATTAAACCAGATCCAAACCAGTGTCCTGATGGCAAAGGACCTCATGTAACCCTTGTTCCAGCAATCTGATTCTCTGATCTTATCGATTTAAATACAATTGCAGAGTGGCGTCTACCTCTCCTGGCCCCTGGGGCAGCCTTATCTTTCTCCAGCAGAAGCTGGAGCAGGATTCCTGTGGGAAATGACACAGACCCCATTTCCTTCTGTTGTCTCACTTCCTCTCTCTCTCTTTCTCTCCCCTGCCTCACCAATGCATTTTGAATCCCAAGACACTATCATTGTTCCTTAGAGCTGTGATGTGATTTACTTCCTTTGAGTTTTTTCCCTTCATCCTCAGGACAGGATTGTGCCTTGCAGGAAGTCACTCAAGACATCTTTTAATTAGGCTCTTTAGAGAGCTAGAAATCCTCCCTTGACTCAGGGTGTTGCCCATCTGTCTAGTGTGGTTTTGGCAAAGGCACGGCTGATTTATGGATCATTTTCTGCAGCATCAGCCCTTGTTCAGCACCTAGAGAAGTCCATATTCATTTTAGCTCCTATAACCCTACACTGGGCTCAGAGCCTTTGTATTTCTAAGCATGAGAAGGCTCAGTTATTCCAAGTGAAGGAAGACAGAAAAGCCTTTTGCCTTATATGGTGCAGATGTACCTTTCCACATGACACATTATATACACTGCTCTTTGCCCAAAATTCCAAAATGAAGACTGATAACTGACAGAGAAATGGATGTCTTCCAGAAAATGTGCCATATTAAAGAAGTCTTCTGCTATTGTTATCCCAGTATTTATCCATTCTAGTTTCTCAGCCCACACTGCCTGTTGGAGAGCTAAGCAGGCAGACACACTCAGCAGCATTCACCTGCCCTCAGGTCTGAGTGACTGGCATTTCGAATTTGGAAATGCACTGCAGATGCTAAAAGAGCACTTAAAAAGCCACAACTGCATTGAGCTGGAGTGTAACTAATATTAGGCAAATTAAACTCACATGATTTAATTAGTTGTGCAGTATTTTCCATTTTTGTTCTTTGGAGTGTTTGGGGGGTCCCTTGCTGGTTGTGTACTGATCTTTGTCTGCCTTTGTCAAGGTGCTTTGTAAACAATTTTGAAACGTTGTGATGAAAGAATGCAGTAGTTTCACAAAGAGGTAACAGTCTCCAGCAGCAACAGCTTTTAGGAGTTTTCGAGACCTAAGGGTATTGTCTAAGACTGACACTCTCTTCAGGTTACCTCCCTGGTTATCTGCAATGTGTCAGGTTCTTTAAAACAATCTCTGCTTTTCTACCTCCAGATGCAAACCTGAGGGGCAAAGAATTGTGGTTCGGGAGAACATGGTCACAGGCAACAAGATCAGAAGCATTGAAAACATACCCATGAAGCATGGGGATAAAACAAAGGTATGTGTGTGATGGGAGTCTGAGCAATGATGTCATGGAGTGGCAGTGGCTGCTCAGAGGGGACACTGTGCTCACACGGAGCTCTCCCGCAGTTCTCAAGCCACTGGGGATTGTTGGCATGCTTTAAATTCCCCAGCTCTGGGATCATTTCACATCTCTGCTGTTTATAAATGCTGGGATTCTGGGAATGATGTCACATACTCGGTTTAAAAATCTCCAAAGACTTGTTGGGTCAAAAACCTCTGTGTCTCCCTCAGTCTTGAGAAAGTCTAAGAGTGGTTCTGTGGCAAGGGCTCCTGTGAAGCACATACTGATAAGGACTCTGAGTTCATTACAACATGTAGCACTTGATGAGCACTTTGTCCTGCCCAGCCTTGCCTGCTCTCAGCAGCAGGAGTTAAACACCTGTGTGATGTAAGAGGCCTGCAGTAGGCAGAGGTAACTGGCCTGATTTTCAGAGTGTTCAGGCGCCTGCAGTACTTGCTGGTTTTGGCTGGAGTTCTCAACATTTCTTTACCCATCTGGGCTGCCAATCATATTACTGAGACAACATAAGTGGGAAGACCTCTTCCTCCTTCACTTCCTTGCGTGTTTCCCATTCCAACAGCGCTTGAGCACACTTACTGCATGAACTGCAGAGACCCCAGCCATGAATCAATCCCTCCCAAGTACCTGTGGTGGTACTGAGTGAAGTTTACACACATCCATGCTGACCCTTGAGATCAAGTGCTGCAGCTGTTCCACTGTGGATTCACAGCCTCTGAGCTATGCTATGGTCTGGGTTGGACAGTTGGTTTACCCTGTTGGAATTACAGAGGTTTGTGCCTTCAGGAGTAGGATTGCAGGTACAAGTGTTGAGGTAGATGGTCCAGACAGTCTAATCCTGCAAGGTGCTGGATGCTGCAGTTGATATCCTGGTTTACCGTAAAGCAAAGGATAGTTCTTGGGTTACTCCCATGCTTAAAGTTAAGCACAAAACTAAAGTGCTCTTCTGGACTGGGTCCACACTAAATCAGCATCTGGCAGGATCAGTGCCTTAGCCATCTGCTCTTTCTCATGGAGACTTTCCAGTTCTAAACATAATCTAAAATAGAGCTCTGAACACATAGAGATTGGGCTGGGAAGGAGAAAATCAGTGTTCCTCTTTCATTTCTGGGTTTTTCCATTTCTGGAAGATATTTATAAATTGGATTTACTTAGATGGCATAGTGCCCCTTAAGCTCTGGTTTTCATGTATTCTTTAAGAATTTTAGATCTTGGGTAACACAACTCCCTAGAAAGTACAAAAATGGATGTCAGCAACACCTATCTACAAAGTTTTGTCCTTTTCTAAGACTTTCTCATTGCTTCATGTCCTGACAAGAGCTTTGTGGTTCTCATGGCTACTGTTTCTCTCCATATATAAGCACATATATATACAGTCTGCCTAAATATATGATCTGGTGTCCAAGAGCTTGGCTTATGTCTTATGATCAGTCTGCATCCTGAAGAGTTCATGTTTAAGACATGTTCTAAGAGGGTTGGAACTCAGTTTACAACTTTTAACTTGAGCCTTTACATATATCATCATTAAATTGAAGCTACATAATTTTACAATTTATAGTATATTCATTATTTTCGCCCACTGATCCACTGTTTGAAAACACAGTCTGAGGTGTTTCCTAATAAGTTTTATGTCCTGATTAAAACTTATTCAAATTAATAAAACTAGATTGTATGAATCTCAGGTTTCAGCACTTGGTCTCCCTGCTTACATTAGCAGACAATTCCTCTCCTTCCCTCTTTCTGAAGTCCCAGGCTATCTCTGTTAAGTGGAGTCTTTAGATAACAGAATGTAATTAAGAAAAGAGACACTGATGAAAATGTCTTCAGAATTTTCTTTGTGTTTTATCAGTTGTTATTCCCACCAGAAATGGAATAGACAGGAAACAGCCCAATCCATTCCCACCGTGTCCTAGCAACTAATTCATCTGCACTGACTAGGCAGATGAAGTAATAAAGATGTTGGAGTGTGACTGAGCAGGACTTTCACGGGCTGTGTTTTGAAGCTGGGATTAGCTGAGGTTGGTGATTTTTCCTGCGTGGTTTGAGCCTGTCCCACAAGCACTAGAGTCTCAGAGCAGAAGGTGGAATTCATCTACTCTCTAGGATTTCTCCACATCCCTAGAGTTCACCCTCCAAGAGCTGCAGCAGTACATGTTGGTTCAGTGACATATGAAAACATGCATTAACTGTTTAGAGCTGCTAAAAATATGGGAACAACCCTTCCAGATCCAGAAACTTGCTTGAGAGCAAGCTGGCAGGGCAGCAAGCATGGATTTTTCCAGCAAACCACTGGTGCTTGATGAACTCTTTGATCACACTGAGATCTTTAGACATTTATTTGACAGAAGTGGCATATAAAATTGAGCTCTCTTGTCATTGTCATCATAATGATTATTTCCTTATTATTCCACAGACAGAGAAGTAAATTTCACCCCCTCCTGCCTTCTAAAGGCTGAGTCTCATTCCTAAGGAAAAGCATGTGGTTATGGTTAAGGTTATGATGTACTTCACTGAAGTTCTGGTCAAATAGTGATTGAGGCAATTGCATTGTGCAAGTTTCATTTTCCCAGTGGTTTTCAGTCAATATTGAACTTTTCACTTTGTGATTTCAACTCCAGTGCAGCTTCCTCTGAATCCTGCATTTTCACACCAGGTGAAACGCCTGTGATTGCAGGAATTGCCTGAATTTCCTCTTCAAGTCACAAGGAGCTAGGTTGCTATTTTATTTTCTTTCCTCTTAACAAAATAACACACTGGCCTGAGCTTGGGAGAACAGGACATGGCAGAAAAGAATGGCAAGAATCATACATAATTCAATCCTCATTGGGGGGTTCTTTTCATTCTTTTCTCCCTTTCATGTCTGTATTAGAGAGTGGCCTGTCCATTGGGTGTTTCTGCTGGTGAAATTCACAACCACTCAAGAAAACTGACCCAAAAATGCCACGTTTAAATCTGCTGAACGAACAGAAAGATTACATTAGTGCAGTGGGATGTGTTTGGTGAAAAGTGTGTGAGCAACTCAGTAGGGCTGTTTAAATCTGTCACCCTGTGTGGGTGCCACTTGAGTGAGCTCCCACAAGCCTTGTCACCCCATCTCTGGCAGGGAAGGTGAACAGTCACACTGATGGGCTTTGGAACACAGCATCCACTCTCTGGGAGACTAGCCCAGATGTTTCAGACACTAGCCAAGCACAGGAGCACACGAACTACTACACTGTCCTTGGCAGGTCTTGCAAGAGCCTGGCTAGCATCAGGGACATCAGGAATGGCCCTTTTTCTTCCCTGCCCATCTTCAACTGGTTAGCTGCAGTCAGTGGGTGTGAGGAAGAAGTGTGGGGATGGTAATTGCTCAGGACTACTCTGCACCTACCCATCTGCTCCAGAGCCAGAGAGTGATCAGTCCATCCATGCTAGAGATGAATACCAGTTCCTCCAGGGGCACCTCAAACCTCCAGTTTTCCCCCGATACCAGTCCAGTCCAGCACTTTTCCTGACCACATGGTACTACCACCACCAACTCTGCCACCCTCTGTAAGGAGGGCAAGGATTGCTCTCCTTTCCCAGGGACAGAAACACTCACTGTCAGGGATGGGAGCAAACATGAAAGTTCTCAGTTGACTCACAGAGTTCTTTTATCAGTCATCCTCAGTCCATCCTTTAGCATGTTTTGAATGAATGAACTAAGATCATGGATTGGAATTGTCAGGCTATAACAACAAGTGCTATTCTGTGCCATTCAAGTAGATGGATTAGGAGTTAGCTGAATATTTTCTTTGCATGGTCTCTGCTGAAGTTCCTATAATTTCATTACTCCCTGTAGCCACCTCCAGCCCAGCTCTGCCAGAGTTAGACAGCTGAGAAGTTTTCCACCCACATTTTCTACTCCTCATCATCACCCACGTAGAGCTAACGAAGTGAAAGAGAAAGAATTGTTAACTAAAGCCGTTGAAGGGAGGGATTAGACAAAGGAAAGAGAAAGCAAGGAATAACAAGATAAATTAATTCATGCTGGCTCCAGCTTAAAAAAAGGTCTTGCTGCCCTGTCCTTACTACAAGATGTCTTAAAACACTCAGGGTATATGGCTGTGGAATGTTACTTGACTGTTTCTAAAATAGCTTATTTTTATCAGTTTGGGAACATTACAGTGCAGGACATATGGACTTTATTGAACAATTCCATTAGGAGTTTTCCCAGCAGCAATGTCTATTTCCTTGTTGTAGCTGTTCTTCAGAGATCAGTCATTTTATTTCTTTTCTTATTGAACTTTAAACTTAGTTTATTCTTTCCTAGCAATTATTTATTAGCTAATAATCCCTTCTTCGGGCTCACAGTATTGGGTGGCCCTTAGGTTAAGTAATAGGAAATGGAGCCCTTTACTTCCAAATCCAACACAGGCAATCAAAACTGGTCCAAGGGATGTGTGGTGTTTGGTATGCAGGGAACTCACAGGATCTCATCCAGATCCCACTAGGAAGATGTCTAGACACTGCATGCCAATAATTTGTTATTAATTACCATTGGTCCCAGCACTGTCTGCACAGGAGCTGAGGATGGAACAGCCACGTGGTTTGTGCTACCACTTGTGACTGGAGTACATTGGCAGGGGTTAATGTGTCAGTGAGTCTGAACTGCTCTTCATTAGGACAGGGAGGGGAAGGTAAACTTAAAAATGCAAATCTCCAGGCTGTAAATAGTTCATCATAGTATTTTCACTGAAGAGAGAAAGGTTTCAAGGCAATTTTGCAGATTTCACAACAGCATCATTATTCAGGCTTAGCAGAGAGTGCTGTGCTCTGTCTGGGAATGAGTTTTCTGTGTAGAAGGCAAGACAAACAGCTTTGGTGTGAGCCCTGCTTTGAATCACAGAATCCCAAAATGGTTTGGGTTGGGAGGTACCTTAAAGTCCATCTCTTTCCACCCTTGCCATGGGCAGGGACACCTTCCACTAGCCCAGGTTGCTCCAAGCCCTGTCCAACCTGGCCTGGAACACTTCCAGCAATGAGGCAGCCACAGCTTCTCTGGGCAACCTGTGCCAGTGCCTCAGCACCCTCACAGGGAAGAATTCCTTCCCAATATCCCATCTATCCCTGCCCTCTGGCAGTGAGAAGCTATTCCCCCTTGTCCTGTCATTTCAGGCCCTTGTCCAAAGTCCCTCTCCAGCTCTCTTGGAGACCCTGTAGGCACTGGAAGGAGCTCCAAGGTTTCTCTGGAGCCTTCTCTCCTCCAGGCTGGACACTCCCAACTCTCCCATCCTGTCTCCAGAGCAAAGGTGCTTCAGCCCTTGTAGCATTCCCATGACCTCCTCTGGACTCACTCCAACATATATTATGGCTCTGATTCCAGGAATGGAAAATACTTCACCAGGTGCATGAACTAAGCACACATAGAGGATTATCCCCTCAGAATTTTTCCACTTTGTACTAAAGGTCCCCAAATGCTGGGACTGTGCCACTGCAGAGAGAAATCTGCTAATGGTTCTTGCTGTTAATAATGGGAAAAGATCACTGCGTTTGGTTGCTTGAGTTCAAATAACTTTTTTCATTAAGAATGGCATTTAGAAGGACAAAATCCTTATCCCAACCTGCCACTATGACCAGATACACACAAATTTCAACTGCCAAAACATCAGCATGGTGAATGCTGTGGGGTCTAGCATCTGGGTTAACAGAGGTTACTTTGAGATCTCCTTGATTGACTTCAATGGGTTCTCTTTGATCTACAGATACTTCAAAAAGCAGAGCCTACTGCTGCTTTCTTAAGTGTTTCTTTCAGGTTGCTTCTGGCACAAACCAAAACTATGTGGTCTTACAGAGGGAAGGCGACTTTGGATGCCCTTTGGCATAGCATGCTAGTGTTCCAAAGCACTGCTCTGGTGAGGACAAAACCAGGATTAAGTTAGTTTGGCAACTGATCACTTTATTTCAGTTGCTAGAAAGATAATCGGACTCCCAGTCTCAGGAATTTACCCAGGAGCACACAGCTAGAGTAAAAAGCTGATACATAATTTTAAGGGATTCATCTTATTACTAGAAAAAAAATCACTCAAAATCCTTAATTTCCAGCTCTGAGATCACATACAGATCTCTGCTGGATGCTGCTGGTTTAAAAGGCACATTTTGGAGGACCCTGGGAGGTGCTAGTTCTAAGACAATTCAGTTAAGTGCCTTATCTCTGGTGCTCAGGTGTGTAATGAACTGGAGTCCAAGTGCATAACACTGATTTAAGCATACAGACAAGAAAATTACTTTCTTGCTTTTCTTCAGTAATTTTTTTTCCACAAGAATTTGTCCCCAGATTGTGTCTCACATCATTTCAACATCTTTTTCACCTTCATATCTAGACACAACTGAGATTAGCTATGATGAGGTCTTGGTATAGCTATTTGGTCTTTTTTTTTCCCCACTACTCTGCCAGACTTTTCCTGAGTTATGTAGCTGGAGATGTCAGCATCTGTGTGTGTGTGTGTGTGTGTGTGTGTGTGTGTGTATGTGTCTGTGTGCATAAGCATTTACCTCTGGGCCACCAAACACAGCTTGAGGCATTGCATCGCTGCTTAAAAGAGTCACAGTGTCACCTCTAACATTTTGGACATGTTCCAAAATGGATATTTTATGATTTTGACTGGCTCTACAGTATTATCCTCCACTTCGCATCTAGAGCTGTCACTTGGCAAGACTAATTGCTGTTAAAGAGCTGTCCAAATTTATCCCCTTCTGTCCTCAGCACATACATTTATATTGGCTTTTTCTATTCCCAAACATAAAATTCTCAGATCCAGAATCATGAGAAGAAAGACCTTGGTCCTGATTCAGCAATAATTCCAAAGGCAATGTCTGCTGCTCAGAGTCAGGGGTAGAACATGTGCTTGTTAACAGCCTGTGGCATCAGGCCCACTGCTACAGGAACAGCAACAAGAGGAGGTGCAGTCTGCTTCCCTGGGTGATTTTATATCCAACTTGGAGCTATTTTCACATCCTAAATCACTCAGAACTCCACAGCTCTCCCTTTGGAGGACACCAGAGGGAGATGGCTTTACTGGGCTCCTGTTTTCACCCCTAAGGTTGATTTGTCCCTATTCTTGGTTGGTTTCTGTGTTTGGTGCCCATGAAAAGTAGAGACTTTTCCACTTACCCATTATTCTGATGAAAATGTTCCCCGTTAGAATGTAAAATGCACATGGGATCAAAACCTTTGATCCCTACAGGATTTAAAGTGTCAGAGCTCAGCAAATCTGTCTGCAAATACATCCTGCACAGCTATAGACACACTCATGGAGCAGCTTTATAAGGGGTAAAGGAATGTCTTGTGTGAGTTTAGTTTAGGATATTAAAAAGAAAGTCCAAAGATGCTTTAGTACACTTCAAAGCGCTCTCTGGAGATAAGGACAAAGGGCCAGGGGGTGTTATAAGTTTTGATTCTCAAAGGCCTTAGAGAGGATGGCACAGAAAGTGATATTTGTTCCAAATGTGAGGGCTCAGAGTTCCTCAGGTGAATGGCTGCAGGGGAAGCAAAATAATGTTGCAAGAACATCTCTGCCTTGATGGGTCAGACTCTGCTTTCTTGCTACCAGCTTGAAGGGATACAAGAAATAATTAAAGCCATGACCTGTGTATGGATAGTCCTGTGTGTGAGCCTGTGATGCCATACCATGACAGGGACAGGGCAGCGCCACATGGCTGGCTCCACATTAAGGGGACTCCATACAGAAGTAGAGGCTTGGGATATTTAAGGAGCACAAATTCTTAAGGATGTGTTCGAGTTCAGGCCCATGAATAACTCAACCACGTCCTCTTTCTATGTGATGAAGCTCAGGAGAAGTCTTCCTTCCTTCTCCTTCATGAACCTCCCTTTCTGCATTTGCCAAGTGTTGTAATACCATCAGTCCCTCCAGAGCTTCCTTCCTTACCACATGAGTTCTGGTATGGCCCTGAGGAAGGGTCATGGAATCAAGGGGACTCCCAGGCACAACCTGTAAGAGTGAGCTGAGGCCCAAAGGGGCCACATCCTTCTCCCCTTCTCTAGGGTTACAGCAAAACAAAGCAAAATCCTGAAATATTCTTAATACCACATCCATATGAATTACCTGCCTCCCATGCAAATATGGATACCAACATAACCCATAACTGAAGAGCAGAAAAGAGAATACATGGATGCAAGACTGCATTTGCAGGTCCTTCACTTCAGCTTTTTGCTGACACTGGCACACAAAGACCTTGGCAGTGTCTCAAAGGAGAAGCCTCTTTTTCATGGGTGAGACAGAAAGAAAAATGAAGGTTAGGAATGAACAGGAAAGAGAATTAACTGGCCTGAGGTGATCTGAGATGATGAGAGACCAAAAACCTAGTAGAAGCACTTGTCTGTTCATGGCCCTCACTCATTACTAGAAACAACTTTGTTAACAGTTTTTCTACCATAACACACACTCTCAAGCCTGTCTGCCAAGCCTACAGCATGCTCAGAGCCTTTGCTTGTTTTCTCTTTGCTTGGCAGATTGTGAGCACACTCACCATGGAAAACAGCAGTACCTCGGGAATCTATTACTGTGTGGCTTCAAACAAGGTTGGCGAAGAAGAGAGGAGCATCAAGTTCTATGTTTCAGGTAAACAGCACAAAAGGCACACCATACAAAAAGCAAATGCTGATGATCTGATTTACCTTTCAGGTTGGCATGGCTGGTGAGTGCTTGTTAAAACCCATGTGTTGGGTTTTTGGAGCACTCCCAGCCCCACAGTCCTGGGCACTTCACCCCATACAAGACTGGTCCCTCACAGCTGAGCTGGACAAGTCCAGCATCAGACCTGATGTCCCTTTTGCCCTTTTCATCTGCAGATGCATCCCTGTGTCTCACTGCCTCTGTCTTAAAGCAACACTCGTGACATTTGAGTGCTGTCCTCAGGAAACCTCTAGCAAAGCTAAGTCCTTTGTAGTCTTCCAAAGGCCTGAAGCTTCTCCCTGACTCAGGAGAATGTTGGTCTCTAATTTAGTCAGCAGACATAGCAAAGGTGAGCAAGGCCAGTGTCCAGCCCTAATCCAGGGCTGATACTGCTGCGAGTGGTTGTGACATTGGATCCCTGCCTGAGCAATTAGCCTTTCCAGTGTCCTTTATGGAGGGAGGAGGTAGACTCACTATTTCTCCAAAGAACACAAATCCAAACAAATATCTGCTTAACCTTTCAACACAGGAATTCTTTAGTAGTGAGATCAAGGGCTACATAATGCTTTTAGGAGATGGAAGTTTAAAAAGAGAGGAGAGTCCAGGGACAGCCTTGTTCAAGTGCTTACCCAGAACAAACTGAGACATTTCTGTGCTTTCCAGATGAGTGGATGTTGGCTGGTAGAATTTCCATCAAAATAACAATTTTTAGAACAAAGAGTGCAGAAGTGTCCTGGAAAGTAAATGTCTGATTCTCACTACTTGGTTGCTTCCCCATGAAGAAAGTTGTGAGGGTAAAGCTGGCAGAGTGCGTGGCAGAGATCTGCACTCCTCTGCCTCTCTTGCCTCCTGTGTTGTTTGACTTCATTGCTCTAAAGTAGTTTGTCACATTTCAAATCATACTAACCAAAAAAGGGCTCACTAAACATCAGTACCATTCTTGTTACACAGAAGTGCCAATAGGAAAAATCCCACC